>NC_056739.1:1987701096-1987733596 GCF_019279795.1 Protopterus annectens
CTTTTTTTTTTACCACACCTATCCTCCAACATCCTATCAAAACTAAATGAAAGAGTACCCTGAAGTTGTAGACTGCATACATGGAAGATCTTGTAAAGCAGGATCAGGCTTAGGACTGAAATTAAGATAATAATTTGCCTTATCACACTTATGATAAAGATGTTAACGTAATTTCCTGCACTAATTGCTTAGAATCTCTCTGAGCTAAAAGTGAAACATATGAGTTGGTCCCTTTAGTATAGTGTGGCAGAAAAACATACTGTTTCCATGTAGCTCTTCAGGCTCATGTGCCTCTTTAAATTCTGAAATAATCTTTAAAATGTCCGACACTGAATCTGATGTTTATACCAGCGAACGTGCCTGTTTTGTTTATACCAGCAAAAGTGCCTGTTTTAATTTTTTTGTCAGGTACCAGCACTGCCTGAGGCTCAAAAGGCACAGAATTAATTCATGTTCTATATGTGTCTCTGGAAGTCAGAAAACTTAATAAGTAACCTTAAAAATAGCTGAGAAAGGTAAATCAGTACTACTCTATGGGAAAGGTAATTTTTCTAATGACTATACCATTTTTTGGATGCCTTTTTTAATCTGTTTTCTTTTTGTTTCTTCCATCATATACTTTTCCTTTGAGTTTTTCACCAGTCTTCTTCTTCTTTCGGCTTTTCCCGGTTAGGAGTTGCCACAGCAGATCACCTGTCTGCTCATGATTGGCAGTGGAGTTTTACAGTGTCAAGTTGCCAGCCCGGTGCCCAACCTTCCACAGAAGGCACACACATGTACACACTCACACCTAGGGCCAATTTAGAGTGTCCAATCCACCTTACAGCATGTCTTTGGGATGTGGGAGGAAACCGGAGCACCCGGAGGAAACCCACATGACCACAGGGAGGGCATGCAGACTCCGCACAGAAGGCACCCCAGCTGAGGATTGAACTGGAGAACCTCTTGTTGTGAGGCGACAATGCTAACCGCTGCACCACCATCGAGTTTTTCTCCAGTGATCTATGATTTGTTTTCCATCAGAAAAGAAGCTTACGTTTTTGGCTTTACTGATTTTTTTTTTTTGTTGACATTTGTTTACTGGGAAATTCTGGCATGATTTTATTCATTTTCAGGATGGCTCTACAAATATAAGAACAGAAGTTATGCATACATAAGTGAAAACTGACATAATATTACAATATACTATAAATACATAGAGTAATACAAATATTAATACTATTGAATATTGAAACATGTTGACATGCTATAACTTAGTGAGTTCATTAGTCACTCGTAAAGCAAATGTTAGAGTGGAACATTCAAACAGTGGATAAGAAGGAGGAAAGGAGGGAGGGGAGAGTGAGAAATAAGAATTTGTCAGAGAGATGATAGGTGTAGTAGATATGGGAGATGGGAGAAATATTGAGTAAAAGCAAAGGAAATAAGAGTAAGAGAAATAAAACAAGGAAAAGAAGAAATAGGGTGTACATAGGTATTAGATTATAAGGAGCTGACATTATTAGCCAGGAGAGCAGCATGTGCAAAGACAGGAGTTTGAGAGGAGGTCCTTTAGTTGTAGCTCAAATAAATTAATGTTATCTGCTGCCTTGATTAGTGCAGGGATTGTATTCCAGACATTTACTACACAGTGTGAGTACTGACTTTGACAACAGTTTTTGTAAGGCATATAGATATCAAATATTTCTTATCAGATCGAAGGTGATGATATGAAATGTAGTGGTGGAGAATTGCTCTCGAAAGTGAGTAGGAAGCAGGATCATATATAATTCTATGTGTTGAGAAGTTGGTTATGATTTATCTGGTGGGATAAGTCTAGAGTTTTAGAGCAAAACAATGATGTGCTATGTGGCTTTTATTGGCTGAAAATCTAGCTACCTTTTTGTGATACTTTTCTAGTTTACATTTTAGGGTGACCTGAAGGTTAGTGAAGGTGAGAGAACTATATAACAGAGAGAGTAAGTATGTAGTGGCAAGAGTGATTGGTGGATGCAGTAATGAATTTGTTTTGCTCTGTATAGTCTTCCTTGTGTACATTGTGCTCAAGTTTAAAAAAAAACACTGAGAATGAAAATCCTTTGTGGCTATTTACCTGTGATCTTCACGTGTTTTGGCAAAATTCCCACAATTGCTAAATAATGTAAAATACAACGTACAGAAGAAATATAGTCATAAATGAAAACATAGCCTAGTTGCTCCTTTTGGTTTCATCAATAAATGAAAACATACCCATTTCAATTCTTATAAGTATTTTCAAGAACAGAAAATTTGCTGCACAATATAAATTTCTCCTCGTATAACAGAAGAGGTGTGACACTCAAAATAGCGAAATGAACTAAAGACAATATAGAACAATGAGTACTTTAAAAGGAGTCTTATCCCTAATTATTCCAAAAATCGAAGAATGGTGATAGCCTTAATACTGTGTAGTCCATTTATTGTCAGCAAAAAACAAAAACTTCAGATTATTTCAGATTAGCTTCACCACTTTCTTTTTCTCTTCATTATGACTTGTCAAATACATATACATAATATATACATTTACAACTAATTAACTAATCAATCATTCAGTCAATCATCAAGTAATAAAGTAGCCATACATCTGACTATGAAGGACATATATATGCAGTATATATACAAAATTCAAAAATTAAATAATATAATATATATATATAAACAATATATAAAAGATATATGTAAATATATATGTGTAATAATATTAGTTTCTACATATAAAAAGTAAATTATCTATTAAAATCTATTAAAAAAAAAATCTATTAAAGGTTGGGTCACTGAACATGGTATAGTTCAAACAGTTCTTGATTGAACTATATGAATGCCTGAAACAATGCCATAATATTGATGGATATTTGTTGGTCACATTAGATGTGCAGTCATTATTCAATATATACATGATTATCTACTTAAGCATAGTGACTATACATCAGTACAGATTGATTTAGTTGCGCATTTGCTGGAGTTAGTATTAGAAAGCAATATTTTTATGTTTGAAGAAACTGCATATAGACAACAGGGATGTGTAAGCCATAGACCGTGATGTGTGCCAGCTGCGCTAATATGTTTTAGCACATTGGAGGAAGAAGTTTTATTTCACATGAGCCATTCAAAGGTTATCAGGAAATAGAAGATAGCCTGAATAAACTGATTTGATTGAGGTGAGAAAGGATATGTGAACATATATTAACTGGATAATTAGACTGAGAGCAGACAGAGACTCTGGACTTAATGATAATTTACTAAATATATGTAGAGAGATATTTATTACACATAGTTCTTATATATATTGTTTTATATATAATGTATAATTTACTTTTATTTATCCCTAATTATAGCAAACCTACACTTCAATGAGTGTATTTACAGCAAGTGCATTTTGTCAAGTTATCTTGATCAAGAAATACTTGTTTTGTGTGAACCACTCATGCACTGCAGTGTTGGTTTTAACTCTTCCCCACTGTTGTGGGACTGTGGGGTTGGCATCTATGTATGTTTAATTTACACTTCTTGATTAAAAAAATAGAGTGCAAGTCACTATAGGGTGGCCTGACTATGCATACGATATCTACATTAGTTCCTAGCTAGCATGAGACCAGTTATGACACTTCAGAGGGAAGGTGCCACATGCTTTGTAACTTCTGGATGAAGAAGACACATAAAATAAAGTGGGTAAACTCAGAGGGTTATGATTTACTGCTGCAGTGATCGCCTCCCACAGAGCCATAAGCAGCATGAGGCAAAGTGGGTAGCTACCCTAGGTTAAAACTCTTTGGTAGTCCAGTTTGTACTTTAAAAGATGTGCATATAGTCCCTATTAATAGTACTAGCAATCATTTAAGCAAGTATGATCAAGAGCATGGCTTCTTAAATAAGAGCCATTGTATGTTATGAACTATAGCAAGGATTTAGTGTAGCTCTTTACTACAGTATGCCAAGGGGGATGACAGTTTAGCAAAAGGTTGTAGTCCTGTAATTCCTTAAAATAAATGACATTAAATCAGTGACATGCAGCAAGGAGCTTTATAACTGCAATTTAGCAAAGGTGTTTGATATACCAAAGAGTCATTATGTAGATATATAACAGCTCTTTGATTAGATTGTAGATCTTTTTTGAAGTACTCAACTTTCAGAGGATTGTTTTTCCCATCCTTTACTCTGAGCTGACTTTTTTGGCTCTCAACTTCAAACTGGGGAATTAGTACAAAAGTATTGGCTCGGGATGCCCACTGACCCATAGCTTTAATCTCTCCAAAGAAGATTGTTTGAAAAGAAAAGGAAGTACAGAATCAGAAGGAATACTTAAAAATGCCATGGGTTAATAAAGTTTCTGACACTTCATGTTAATTGTAAAGTTCATCCTAAGGACATCCTGCAGTGCTTCTGTAACCACTCTGTCTCCCCAAGAACTAACTTTAAATGTGTATGTACCCTATTGTAAAAGAATATATATCTTATACCTACCACTGTTGTATATTAACCCTGTGTGCATTCGCTAGCAGTCTACCATGGCTTTTATCCCCCAGTACTCTCCTAGGCTCGTTCTCCCTCCTCTGAGTGCTCATAGCTTACCATTGTACTTGCTCAGTTAGGCCACCAGGTGGCATTGTTCAAACGCTACCTATCTTTTAATACAAGCCAAAAGTGATGTAACGGTTCTATTAATTTACCACTGCCCTGTTTTAGCCCTATTAATACTTACTATATTCTACTAAACTGCTACTGCCCTGTTTTTGGCTCCTATCCCCTGTCAACCCTCTGCATCCTTCTAATTTCACACACACAGTGCCTTGTGCCAGTGCCTCCTTACCTATGAGCTAGTTCTCAGCTTCACTGATAACTTTTCGCTGGCTTTCTTACCTGCTCTGTTCACCCTGCAGGCTCACTCTGCTTCCCTACCCTGACCCCAATTCTCACCCACCCCCACTACTACTACTTTTATTTCAGCTACTCCCCACCCACTCAAGACAACCATTGAGTCAAAGCCTTCCTCTCTTTACCCCTCCTCCTTTCACCCACAGTAATTTAATACATCACTAATTAAATACATCACTCTTTCACTACCCCCCCCCTCACCCCACAGCTCTTCTCTCCAACTACAAATCCTCCCATATTAAACTACCTTTTTCTAACCATGCTTTCCTTCCTGTTCCTAACACTCTGAACCCCCATCTCCCTCCTACTACTCCTAACAACTTTATACCATGTCAACTCCTATACCTCCAATCCGCTTCCACTCTTTGCTCCTTACCATACTCCCACACAAAACCATCTCCTGCCTCACACAAATAATCATTTCTTTTCCAGCTCCTCCTCTCTGTTTCAGCTCAAACCTCTGCACCTTTTTAATCCTAAAATTATTTCTACTACTGCTAAGGCACTTACTCTTAAACAAATACTAGACCATCCAGAATACCCTAAATCCAAACCAAAACACACTAAAATAACTTCCTTCAATAACCTCATCTTATCTGGAGACATTCATCCCAACCCCGGACCAAACGCACCCACAAATAATTACCACAACCCCCTTCCTCTAACCTTTCATCTCTCTACAATACTCTTAAACCTTTCACACTCAATGCCCAGAGTCTCAACAACAAAGCACATCAGTTTCAAGCATGGCTAAGTCATAACCAACCTGACATTGTAGCCATCTCTGAACCTTGGTTCAAACCCCACATCTCTGACTCTGAAGTCCTACCCTCTGGATTTCACAGTCTTAGCTGTGACTGCCCAAAGAAAAAAAAGGTGGCTTTGCATTAATCTAATCCAATCTCCTTACCTTAATTCCCCTACCAAAGCCCATTCCTAAATTCGGCAATGCAGAACTAACAGTCTGTCTATTAAAATGAATAATCACAAAAGTCTCTGCATCATTGCCCTTTATATCCCACCTGGAAATAACATCTCAACCCTTGAAGACATACTCCAATGGGCCTCAGCTGAAATTAACCTTGAAACTTACATACTAAGTTATGTAAACATAAACTGGAATAAAATCAACAGTCCCATACCCTCCCTGTCCATTAACCTCTTTAACTTTACTCAAGTAACCCACTTCATCACCAGACCCAATAAAACAAATCTCCCAGGATCCACTCTTGGCTGGATTTTAGTCACCCATCCAAATAAAATTACCAACTCTGGCACCATCCCTGACTCTATTAGTGACCACCTCCCAGCTTTCATTTACTGTGCAACCACCTCCCATCCACACCAACATCAATATATTCAGACCCACAACCTTAGTAAATTTGACCCAAAACCTTCTCTAACTATCTCAAACAAATGTATTGGAACATCCTAAAACCCTTCCACTCGATAAAGCCATAGACCACTTTAATTCTACTTTCCTAGACCCTCTAAATTCCCTAGCTCCACCAAGGGAAAACAGAATAAAAACTATAACTGTCCCTTGGCTAACCAAAGAAACAAAGCAAATTATGCATCAAAGAGACAAATCCTGGAAGCTTTACCAAAAGAATAAACTTCCTCAAACCCTTCTCCAATATACACAGCTCCATAACTTTGCAATAAAACAAATCTTCAAAGACGAAAAATCCTACTACACTAAGCTCCAGTCCAACCATCCCCAAAAACCTAGGTTTTTTTGGATCTCCATAAACTCGCTGCTCAACCCAGGCTCCAGAAATAACCCCTGTCTGGACCCAAGTAAATCTGACCTCGAATTAGCCTCACTATTCAACTCTTTCTTTATAGAATCAATATCCAACCTAATGAAAACTTTTCCCAACAACGACCCATCTCTCCTACATTCCACCTCATCTAAGTCCCCAAATAATTTTCCCCCTCTGTTTGAGCTTAAACCTGTCTCCACTAACTGCATAAAAAGACTTCTATCCAAACTTAAACCCTGCTCCAATGCACCTGACAACATCCCCTCTTCCTTTCTCAAGTCTGCTGTCAATGGTATAGCTCTCCCAATTAGTATCCTAATTAATAGATCCATAAAGGAATCCTATGTCCCTAAACTCTGGTGTTCTGCCTTTATTCTTCCTCTCCACAAAGGAGGCAAAAACACTAGCATTTCAAACTTCTGCCCTATAGATCTTCTCTCTCCAATTTCCAAAATCCTAGAAAAATGCATCCACCTCCAACTTGTGCCTTTTCTGACTAAAACCAACTTCTTACCCTTCCCCAACATGGCTTCCGACCAAGACATAGCACCATAATAGCTCTACTCTCATTCCTAGAAACTGTCAATCAAGCCCAAGATTCTAGGAACTTAGTATCCACAGTGCTCCTAGATCTCTCTGAAGCATTTGATACTGTTTCCCATAAGCACCTCCTAAGTCACCTGTTAAACCTAAATCTCTCCCAAAACACTCTTTCCTGGTTCTCAAGCTATCTGTCAGATAGATCTCAGCTGTAAAATGGAAAAAAGGCACATCACCTTTCTTACCCAACCCTACTGGAGTACCACAGGGGTCCATCCTCTGACCAATGCCATTTAATCTTTATCAATAACTTTCACTCTGCTATTCCTAATGCCAAAGTCATCCAATATGCAGATGACTCTACACTTGTCTGTTCTGCCTCTAACCTCCCTGAACTCCTACCTAAACCTCAGACTGCCTTCTCAACTCCTGAAATCTGGATGGGCCAAAATCACCTTTCTCCCAATGCTAACAAATCTAAAATACTACTATTCACACCCTCAAAATCTTTCTCGTTTGATAAAAATTCCTTCCAAGTCCTTAGTCGAAGCAACACTCCGATCGAAGTTGTTCCCTTTGCCAAACTATTCGGTGTAACTATAGATGAACACCTCAAGTTTGACATCCATATTCAGCAAAATATAAAGAAAACCCACCAAAAACTAGGTGCTATACAGGAACAACCACTTCCTCTCTGCTTCTACCAGGCATACTCTGGCCTCCTCTTACCACCTTCCATCCCTTCTGTATGGCACCCCGCTACTAACTAACCTATCCTCTTCAATCACTTCCAAACTTGAAAGGTGTTATAACAAAATTTCTAAATTTGCCAACAAAGCCAAACATTCCACTCATCACTGTGTTACTCTCCAGTCCCTCGACTGGTTAGAATTCACAAATTACCTGGACTTCCTCTAGCTCACTACAGCACATTCCTGCTGGACAACTTCTCCTCTCCTTCTTCTTAGGTAAGAAATGGAACTCTCTCCCTTCCACACTAAGGACAATGTCAAACACAAATAACTTCAAAACTCAGCTCTACATCTACCTCTCCTCCAAATGGAAATGTAACTTTATTCTCCCTACCTAGAACTCTTTAACAAAAGCCCCTGGGAGGGTATCCTCCTGAGTTCCTAAGCCCCTTATAGCTGGCTATAACTTTCTATAGCTAATTCCCATACGATCTCTCACACTCTGTAAATATTGTAAATAGCTCTGGACTTTTGACTTTAACTGTGTGAATTTGGTAAAATGTATCTGCACAATATTTTTCCACTATGGGCAATATTGCTCACGCTTTGTATTATTTGATATGTATTTGTACTTGTACTTTTATTTTTATTGGACTACTATCTTTACTGTAATCTGTTTCATTGAGCTTTTCTCCCCAGGCTTCCAGTGAAAACGGGCTCTCTGGGTCCAGTGGACTTCCCCAGTAATCTAACTGGAAATAAATAAATAAATTGTCTTGTATAACAGATTAGTAGATGTATACTACTGCTGTTGCCAAATGAAGAAGAGGAGGATATCATATGTTTACTAGATTATGTTTTAATACTTACTAGATTGTGGTTTAATACACATGAAGGCACACTGTTTGAGCTACAATGGAGAAAGGATATTATTTGGCCTTTGCTATTTGAAAAATATTCATGTATATCTTTATTAGTAAGTAAGGAAGGAAAAGTAAAATATTAAATAAGGAGTAAGTGATGTACACATGATTATCAGTTGTGATTTTCTGCAGAATGTGGCACATGTACCAGTTCAAGTTAAGAGAAGACAAGACATGTCTGAGAGAACTGAACCTTATCTTTTGATTAATACTGACATAATTGACTATATATATATATGTGTGTGTGTGTGTGTGTGTGTGTGTGTGTGTGTGTGTGTGTGTGTGTGTGTGTGTGTGTGTGTGACAAGGGCTTGTCAAGGCAGCCCAAAAAAATCATACCTGGTCTTGACAGTATATGGTAAATGAACACTGTTACTTTGGGCTATGACCAGCATAAGTGACAACTAATTAAGTTTCAAAACAAACAGCTAAAAAGTAGAATTATGAAAACAGCATCTGAGGAATTCACCTACTTTACTCTGACTAGTGCCTTTCAATTATATCTTAAAAGTAGTAACCATGTTTTGGTTAAAATTACTTTGGATTCAGATGCATAGTGTTTTCCATGAGGGGTCAGTCATTTCTGTGTCACTGCCCTAACTTGTTTTTACAGGAACACACACGCTGACTCCAGATGGGCCAGTCTGGCACACTTGGGACATCATTGGTGAATACTTAAATAGAGGCAACCAAGCTATTAGTGTATGGGTGCCAATAGTCATAAATCAGCAAGCTATTAGTGTATGGGTGCCAATAGTCATAAATGAGCAGTTTGTGTAGTTACCCATATAGTCAGCAGTAAGCAGACAGCCCCCAGTCTATGAGACAGAATATTGCAGTAAAGCAGGGAAGGTGGGGCAAATGGAGCAACCACCCTGGACACTAACTTGTAGGGAGGACAAGCAATGGATATCACCAAAATGTGTAATTTTACTTTTGCAAAGAAAAAATAAATAAATTCTGCCTTTTGAGTGCTTTTTTGCTGCTTTTCCATTTTAAATTGATAATCCTGGCTGATCCCTTCTCCGTTCAGCTCACCCTTTAAGCATACACAGTGACATAGCTCTTAACCTGTTAGCACAAGAATCACTGTCATAGACAAACTTACAGAAAATATAATGAGAGAAAAAGATTCAAAATCAGGACAAATTTTAAATATTTCTATGTAGCATGTTTATATTAAGAAAGTTGTTAGAATTACAGGTTTTATATTAGCAAGCTCAGGAACAAAGGCAAAAAATAATGGGGGCAGGCTCAAATTTGGGCTAAAGTTTAAATATCATTATGGATATTTAGAAAGTTGCTAGAATTATAAATTTTACGTTATCATACATTTTCTAAAGGATATGGGAGCACTGACCCTTTTTTTTGGTCCTTACCTTGGAGGAGGTAGGGGGTGCCAAATGAGGGCCTTACCCTGGGCACCAAATGGTCTATCTATGCATCTGGAGTAATGAAATTATTTACGTAAAGAAATGAAGCAAAATACTTTGAAAATTAAATCTACAAATATGCATGAACTTGAACAGAGACAGCATAAGAGAAACAGCAACACCTGACTGGTTCTACCAGTGCCAATAATTGTAAAAAAAATCTAATCTATCTACACCTGACCTTTATAACTATTTAGCATTAAGAATAAACAAGCAGGCAGAATTTAGAGACCTGAGGTCACTGACTCGCGTAGCAGGCTATCTTCTCATCTGCAATCAGTATAAAGTTCTTTATCACTGCATTTGTTAAAGGCACACCAAAATCTCCAAGAAGAAAGGATAGACAGATTGGGTTAACTGCCTGGGTGGCAGCCCAAGGTTCAGCTGACACCCACAGCCAGCACAGGAGGACGATGCCATACCTACTTTGAACTGTGGTATTGCCAGCTGTTTTTCTATCTGATTATTTTTTAAGTGAATAACTGTATTGTTCTTTTACTTAAAATGAATAAACATTGAAATGGCACAGAAAAAAATGCAGTTATGCTGTCCTATGCCTACCAAATTAAAAAAAAATCATACAAACATAAAATGCACATTTCTACATACATACGTGATGCATGCATTCACTTTCAAGAGAGGTAATGTATAATATAATATGAGAAACAATTTTTTGGTCCCCCCTTGGACCTCATTTATACTGTCTTGACACCCATTATCCCTATCCAAGATGGGTCTACCAGCATTCTCTTACACCCCCAGCCTTGCTCCAGTGTTACTAAGAACAGTCATGGATCTTAAGGGCACAATGGGGGACAAGGCCATCTGTACTTCTGTCCAGTGAGGTGGGTTACTTTATATGCCCTGCTAACCTTTTCCTTTCCCCACCTCCATGCTCATTGGTTGCATCCAATGGCAACTCCCCATTTTGGACTATGCCTCCCCTTAGGAAGCATCAAAAGAAGGCACCTTTCCCCCATAATGGCACACCCATCCCACCCTGCCACTCCATCAGTCACTCAAGTCACTAATCAAACCCGGCTGGCTGGGCTGTAGTTGGGGCTTTATCCATCTTTGCCATAGGAGTGGCTATAATATGAGTAACTTTTAATAATAATTGACACAGTAGACAGCAACAGGGCAGGGAGTATACTTTTCAACTGTCCCTGATTTTGACTTAAATTGTAGCTCTGCCTCTTTTAATCTCTTTTAATCTCTTTTAAACATGCTGACTTTTAGAGAAAAGGTGGCAAATTACACTTAATAATATCAGTAATTAGTGTTTTAGACTTCTGTTGCTTCAGAAAATATATATTAATTCACATTCTCTTATTCTGCCAATATCTCAAGTTAATAGTACTAATATTTTAAAAGTGTCCCTGATCATCTCTGATTATTTCTGGATTTGTTCCTGATTCTATTGGTATTTGTCCTTGATTGGCTAAGAGCTATGGCAGGGAAGCCTATGGTGCCATCATTTTCTGACAGATAAAAATGATATGTTAAAGTATGATATGTTAAAGTATGTTAAAGTATGATATGTTAAAGTAAAGTATGATATGTTAAAGTATGATATGTTAAAGTATGATATGATATGTTAAAGTATGATATGTTAAAGTATGATATGTTAAAGTAAAATATGATATGTTAAAGTATGATATGTTAAAATATGTTAAAGTATGATATGTTAAAGTAAAGTATGATATGTTAAAGTATGATATGTTAAAGTATGATATGTTAAAGTAAAGTATGATATGTTAAAGTATGATATGTTAAAGTATGATATGTTAAAGTAAAGTATGATATGTTAAAGTATGATATGTTAAAGTAAAGTATGATATGTTAAAGTATGATATGTTAAAGTAAAGTATGATATGTTAAATTATGATATGTTAAAATACTGCAATCTAGATATTCAAATCGGTACATTTCACATTTAATTTTTTGTTTTTCATTTCAAGAGTCAGCCTCCAGGAAAAGATGTTCATGTGTCATTCATGAAATGGAAAATGTAAATCTTTTCTAGAAGATGACTTTTGGAACTGAAGAAGTGAATGTGATGTTTACTGACTTTTATACCTAGAATGCGATGATTTTTAACTTATAGTATTTTTTAACCTAATTATGCATTTGAAATGATAGTAGTATAGCCCTCCCTGCCCTTGTTCTCTCTTTTATGTCAAATAATTTTGCTTTTCTTGTAACTTCAATAGTAAAAGGAACATAAAATATACAACACGGCCTGTACAGTTTCTTTGCTTACAAAAAAATAAAACAAAAAATGGCTGATAGAGCTCTTGTTCAAAAGCAGCTGCAGCTGTATCAGTTTCCTTCTGCACTGTAAATGGGTGATGACTCATTGTAATCTGTCATTGTCATATTAAAAAAGTGCTAAAATACAGTTGTTATTATTGTCAGTATGGGCTGAATAAAACTGAAAAGCTCAGTGAATGACTCCTCAAAATTAATAACAGTAAAATTCCTCAGATGTAATGTATTAAGCATATGCCAATTCCTAAAATATCAAGAAAAGTGATCTGGGATTCAGGGAGTATAGAGCCATAAAAACACCGGTACAACAATATCTAATTTGTGGTCCTTAGATGTTGTTTAAGCCTTTTAGGGATGGATGAGACATACTGGGCTGGATTCCTAAACAGAATAGCAAGGGAGCTTGACCACCACCATCCTGTCCTTGGTTCTCTCAAAGTAGCATTCAGTCCACCACACAAGATGTTATTGCACACCAAAGACATTCAGAATCCATTTCATTGTCTTTTTTCGTAATTTTGCACATCACATATACAGTATCTACATTTGTGACAAATGGTCAAAAAAAGTCTGTGGAAAAGTAAAGTCTGTTCCAAAGAGAATTAAAAAGTAATTCATATCCAGATAAGCTCGGATTCCACAATGATGATCTACTGAAGGGTGACAGACAACTCTTGACAACTCTTGACCCCTTGGATTAAGACCAGCATTTTATTACATTTATAAATCTCAACGGCTTTTACTAATTTATTTTCTTTACAAACCTTTTACACCAAGTTGTTTAAAAATGGTAATGTTTTAGGAAACCTGAACATTGATTGATAGCAGTACATCAGGAAACTCTCCCTCTTACGGCATATATGACTAATAAATAACTACTCAGAAAATAAATATATCTGGTGTGTAAAAGAATAATCACTCAAAGGCTCCCTGCCACTAAAGAAAACACGCTAGCATACTTAACAACTGTCCTTGCTAATTTTAGCAAAATGCTACAGAAAACTCTATAGATTGGACTCTTTAGGCTTCATGGATTAGATAACAGATATACTACATGTTAATACTAAGTAAAACAAAGATGTGCAACACCAGTGCTTCTCTATATGGCATTATCATTATTGTTTTTTTAGGCTTAGGTACCTTCAGGAACAGTGTGAGGGAGCAGTGATGAAGGTAAATAGCATCTTTGTATTTCTTGTTCATTGGTTCATAGATCAGTACAAGGCTAACTACCTTTGTGGGCAATTTTAAGCCTAGCCAGTTGCCCCAAAGGAGAATCAAACCCTGCACTTTGTGTCTGTAATATAAACACCTTACCTAATATCTCAACAACAAAGCACCCAGCAGATAAACGAGTAACCGTTCAAACAAGCAAAAGCAACAAATGTGAAAAAAGCACAAACAGTTAGACAAAACATGGCTAAAAATAGCATAAAACTTTTAATGACTGGTAAGCACTTTCACCACTTGTATAGTGGCTTCATCAGACCATGTAAAATACAGAAAATACAATATTTAAATATTCACATTTTAAACAATAATAATCCACTAATATGCATCAGGTGTACCAAGTAATGCCACCATTAAGCTGAAGCGTGTTCTACATAAACTCATAGGCAGGCTCTATCTCCCTTAAAGAAACAGTCCCATTTAAATATAAAAAAAAAAATAATAATATAATATATAACCACAAACATCCATCTGAAACAATAAGACTATAAATGGGCATACTATAACTAATATGATTAACTTTAAATTACACACATACATTAAAAACATAAACTTAAACCTAAAAAGTACATTGCACATATACCCTTATACATCACACAAAATATCCTGCATTAACAAAATAACATCAAAAATGCAAAGATTTTTTATGCACATTCCATCGAAGAGTCAAAGTATAATAAAACCATCACTATAAAAGTATCAGCATCCCCCAATTCAAACAAAAAATGTATTTAAAGAGGCACATATTCCCCATACTACATTCTCCAAAAGTGGAGGTCCCATTCTGCAAAAACCCCGATCACAAGAATAACAATACTAACATAAGGAAAGAGTTCAAGCCTAATCTAACCTTAAGTATAACAGACATAAGTGGCTGCACACTCTCCTAACTATAAAAAAAAATACTATCAGCATAAGATCTACATATTATTATAACTCCACTTATAGACTAAAGTTCTATTCATTATATAAAAGCCTTCATCTAGAGCTTTACATTTTTAAAAGCCACAAACAGCCTACATACATTAATAATTCCTTGATTCAAACCTATTATCTCCTAGGCAATCCCCTAGCTTCAAGCTTTGGCTTAATGGAGACTTTGCCATTCACTCCATACCTCCTATCTGCCCTAAGTTTCAGTATCCACCTAAGCTCACTACTTTTAACTTTATTCCTAATATTTCCTAATCTATCACGCACATCAACGTGGTCGATGGCCATAAACAAAAAACTATGGCAGACACCAGTCTCTCGGTATATTTAGATAATGCACTTACAGAATCCTTGTTCCTAATACTACTGATGGTCTCTAATCTTACCCATTATGCCAACCTCCCAACCAATGACTTTTATCATTTAAGACCTGCCTGTTCATGGTATCTCATCATCTTTTACTGTTTTGTTTCTTTTCTTTGCAAACTTTGTCCTCCAAGTTATTGAAAAAAGTACAAACTATTAAATTGCATATAAATGTTAATATTTTCGGAAATTAGAACATTATCCAGCAGTGCCCAAAAATAAATGTATCTGGGTTCTGGTATGAAAAAACATAATCACCCAAAAGCTATCTGGCACTAAAGAAAGCAGGTTAGCCCTTTCAAAGCTGTTCTTGCTAATTCTAGAAAAGTACTGTCAAACATATATATATAAGAGATTCTTTAGAATGGAATGTTCAGATAACAGATAAACTACATGTTATTAGTGGTGGAAAAGACACATGACTCCATTACTGATGTATTTGGCATTAGTGTTGACATTGCCCTAACCTTTGGAAGTGACTTTTTTGTTCTTTTGGCTCCTGACATCACCGAAGGGTTAAAAATATTGCCAGTGATGTTGTCAAGAACCGAGGACTACTGTTTTCATTAAGAGGTAGCAGGGGCAGTGTGAGAGAGCAGTGACTAAGATAAGCAGAATATGTGGGATGCATTTTGAAGGGCTTTGAATTTAAGGACAGGGACGTGCTACTGGCATTTTGAAGGCCATTGGTTAGGTTGATGATTGAGTTATTGGGTGAAGGATTAGAAGGAAGCATATCAAACAATTTGCTTACACTTGCGTATGAGATCTCTTTCCATCTCCTGCTTACAACCTATGTCTTAATATTGCTCAGGGCTAACCTCCAATCCTTCAGCCAGAAGAGCAGTACATATTCTGCAGGTTTGGTTTCCTCCTCCCTTCAGTCTGAAGGGTGCAGTCTGTTGTGAGGCCAGCCTGGTCAGATATATCAGATTGTCTGAGATGTTTAGGCAGTAGCACAGAAGATAAGACCACCTACAGGGATTAAATCAGCTTTCCTTCAACATACAATATTATGTAAGCAGTTTCTGACATTTTACAGCTATTTTAAGACAGAAAGACAGATAGGTTAGGATAAAGAAATGTCAGTGAACAAGGCTCTATGAAAAAGATA
This sequence comes from Protopterus annectens, assembly GCF_019279795.1. Classification (NCBI taxonomy): domain Eukaryota; kingdom Metazoa; phylum Chordata; order Ceratodontiformes; family Protopteridae; genus Protopterus; species Protopterus annectens. Next base: position 1,987,717,255 of record NC_056739.1, read on the forward strand.
AAAGAACTGTGCAGCAAAACTCACTTTTATCATCCATTTTACTTAGTAATTTATATATGCACTGCTGCAATGACTAGAATATCGCTTTCATATCATGGCTGCCCATTCCAGTCTCTTAGGGAAATCTTAAAAATGACTGAAAATAAAATCCTCAAATTTGTTCACCTCAGCACTAACACTGACCATCAGTGCCTCGCTATTTCAAAATCTAATTAATTTCTAGTCTACACTAGGTTATCCTTCTTCCTCAGTACACTCACTTTTAAGTTAGTCAGTTACAACCTTTGTCCCCCTAAAAAATATGCTTCTTTTCAGAAGCATTTCCTGTAACAAAACTCCACTGATACTGTTCTAGCTACACTCAAATTCATTTTAATTACAGTCAAAAACTCATTTGTCATACTTGCACTTACAGCCTGACATTCAGTTCCAGAAAACATCAGGACCAAACCAAAACCTCAAAGCTTCTGGAAATAAAACACCTCAAACAATACAACGGGTTTTGACACCCTTGGATAAAATCACTCTCTACACTGTTCAGACACCTCTCTATCCTCTATCTTACCCTCTTTCTACCTGTCTGTTCTCTATGTTATACATTACCCCCACCCACTTATTCCCACACTATTGCTATTCCCCCTCTCATTGCTTCTGACTTGACTGCACCACCCTGGACTACATGAAAAGGGACATGGAGGAGCTGTCCGATCTTGTAGCCCAAGCAGGTATGATCCTAGCCCTGAGTAGCATCCTGCCATCACCCAGAATGATACCACAGTACAAGGACAAAATGACTGACTTCAACAATTGGCTAAGCTTCTGGTGTCATTCTAAGGGGATCCAGTATCTGTCTGCCTGGGATGACATGATCGACAAACCACTATGCTTTGCCAGAGATAGCCTGCACCTGTCACCCCTGGGATTCCAGATACTGGCTAAGGCTCTAGCGACTCTTATAGTGCCTTTTTTAGGCAATGTTCAAATGACAAATTCACCACTGTAACAGGTACAAGCAAGAAGAATCTGAGGGTATTGCTACTCAATGCTAGAAGTCTAAACCTCAAAATGCACTCACTCGAGGCACTCCTTAAAATGGAGAACATCGACATCTGTGCAGTGACAGAGACCTGGGTCAAGGCTCCAGAGAGTACCCCTGCATTACCAGACTATAATTCATACCACACCTTTCGACCACCTAACCTGGACTGAAATACTAAAGGTGGAGGCATGTCCATATTCACTAAGGATATCCACACCTCCAGGCTAGCTGTTCAGCATAATGCATCCGAGATTATCCAAGTGCAACTAACTCTGGGCAAGACCGCAATCCAAATTGTAGCTTGCTACAGATCCCCTGCCATGTCCCAGGATTCCCACTCCTCATTTCTTGATACACTGGAAAATATTAGGGTACAACCTAACACCCTAATAATGGGCAATTTCAATTACCCCACCATTAACTGGGAAAACTACTTATGTACCAACTCTTGTGCTCAACATTTTCTGGAATTCATAAATTCCAATGCCTTGAATCAACTTATCCACACCCCCACCAGGGGCAGCAATATCCTAGATCTGGTTATTACCAACATGGGCAACCAGTGCTCCACATCAGAGGTCAATTCCTCGTTGGTCAGATTCGACCACAAGCTAATCACCCTAGACATCCACATCCCTCCCCGACCCCACATTAGGGAAACTACAGTAAAAAAATTCTCCAGAGCCAACTTCACGCTTCTTAAGACAGAAGTGGCAAACTTCATGACACCCATGCTGACGGACAATAGAGGTATGACTGCTGAATCCTACACAAATGCACTTGTGCATGGATCGTGCAATCCCTAACAGAACCAAGATGCTATCCTCCAAAAAAAAGGAAGCCAATCTGGTGGTCCCATGTCATAAACAAACTTTACAACAGAAGAAAGAAACTGTTGCAAAAAAGAGTAAAATCCCATGATTGGAGAAACTCCCTTGTCTCAGTAAGAAGCTGAGATCCCTCATAAAATCCTCCAAAACTAGTTGCGAAAACAAAATCTCCACTGACTCTAATGACAACCACAAAGCATTCTATAGCTATGTCAAGAATCTCAATGGCAACACTCAGATCTGCTCTGAGTTACAGCACAATGGCACTAAATATACAGAACCAACTGATATTGCCAACATCCTGGCAGATAGGTTCAGTGCTAACTTTACCCCCCTCTCATCCCCTAAGGGGCCCATCTCTATATCAGAAGAATGCAAAGTTCGTATAATCACGGCTGCACAGGTAAAAAACACACTATCCAAAGCCAAGAACACATCATCCATGGGACCTGACAACATCCCAGGCTGTGTTCTACATGAACTACAGAACGAACTGGCACCACACCTAAGTACCATGTTCAATCATAGCCTCACCTCAGGCTATGTGCTCACTGAATGGTGCACAGTGACGGTTATCCCACTCCACAAAGGGGGAGCCACCATGGACTCCGGAAACTACCACCCCATTAGCCTAACGAGCCTGGTCTGCAAGGCTATGGAACATATCATCATGAAACTTATAAACAATGACACTGGTAATCTCCAAACTCAGGACCCCACCCAGTTCAGATTTGTAAAAGGCAGATCATGTCTCCTAAACCTGGTAGACTTCTTTGAAGCAGTCACCAAAGCCATAGATGAGGGTAAGGTGGTTCACACAGCCTATCTAGATGTCGCTAAGGCTTTCGACACCATCCCCCACTCTGGAATTATAGATAAACTCACTAAACTAGGTATAAATTCCTATGTCACAAGATGGGTTGCCAACTGGCTCACTGACAGAACCCACACTGTGAAAGTAGCAGACTCCAAATCCAACTTCAGACCAGTGACAAGTGGAGTACCACAGGGTTCAGTCCTGGGTTCTCTCCTATTTGGTATCTACTTCTCTGAAGTACAGGCTAACACAGAAGGTCTTTGGCTAATGAAGTTCACAGATGACTGCAAACTAGGAGCCATAATCAAAACTCCAAAAGATGTGGACATCCTACAAAAGGGCCTTGCTGAGACAGATGCCTGGTGTTAAAGCCATGGCCTTAAGCTCAATGCCAAAAAGTGCATTATCATCCCTTTTGGTAAAAACTCTGTACCCATAAACTACCACATAGGCAGTAGTCTACTTAACACTCAATGTGTGATAAGAGACCTTGGGACACAGGTGGGCAGTAGTCTCTCCTTTGATAATCACATTGCCACAGTAGTCAGGAAATCCTTCTACGTGGCACACCTCATCACAAAAGGTTTCTCATCCAGGAAAAAAGAGGTCATTGTTCCCCTCTACTCATCACTCATTAGACCCATTATAGAGTACAATGCCTGCCCCTTTTGGTATGTTCCTCACAAGACATCTACAACAACTGTAAAGGCCACAGAAATACCTCACAAAGAGGATTACCAGCCACAAACAGATGCCCTACGCAGACCGTCTCAAAAAACTGCAGCTTTACTCTGTTGCATATCGCCTACTCAGAGGCGATCTCTGCCTAACACACAAAGCTATGTCAAACCCAGAGCTTTTAGACATGCTCCACTTAAAGAAATCCTGATCCCTCCGAGCTGCACGCTCTAGGGACCTAAACCTTGTCCCCACAATAAACAGAACATGCTGGAGGGATAGATTCCTGTCCCAGAGACTTCCCATACTCTGGAACAAACTACATATCTATATCAAACAAAGCTCCTCATTAGCACTCCAAGAAAAATCTTGATGATTGGATGGGAGATAGGAAATTCACCCTGGGGATCACTTCTGTGGCTCTGCTCAATAGTGGCACAGGAAAATAATTTTCAGGGGTGACGAAAGCCAGGGTACCTTTTTGCTAGGCTTGTATAGGCCCTAGGGCCAATAGCCTAGTACCTACATATGAACCTATGAACAAATGTTTCATATTATGATGTCTCCCTATTATAACACCTGACTTTACTTCAGATCCCTTCTTTCAGATAGAAGGTCATTTGGTACTTTCCCAATACTAGCTACTCTCATTCTTTCACTTCATACACTCATCCCACATATTTATCTGACACTGAAATCTTACTATTTAAAATGAAACATACTTTAAATATTCTTCCATTTTTGTTTATAAAAATATATCCATCTATCTATAAATCTCATATATATATACATATATATTATATATATATATATATATATATATATATATATATATATATATTATATAAATATATATATTATATATATATATATATATATATATATATATATACATATACTGAAAAAGGTTGACTAGCCCAAATATCAACATTCATGAAATTGAATTTGCAAATGTTGATACACTGCTATACATGAGCTGAGCAAAAATCTCTATGCATGTAAAACAAAGTCTAAAAAAATAAACATAAGGCTAGATTCAATACAGCCTACATGGTTTGTTTACACCACGTGCACGTCACGGCACAACCTGCACACAGTAGTAAACAGTTTTAGATTCAGTAAGTGGCTTTACATGGTGTGTAGAGCAGCACAGAGCTGTGCAAACAAGGTAAACACAATGGCATGCTAATTACAGTATAAGCAGCTGAACTGTATGTTAATCAACCAGTCCAAGATGGAGGAGCTATTCAACAAACTGTAAAACAAACCTGTAAACTCAGTGTTGGTTTTCCCTGGGAATCCAAAACCTTTTGGAATGCAACCACAGAAAGGAGTCTACACGGAAACAGTATTAGGGGCTGCTGTTGCTTTATTTAATGTGTATGTGCAACAGGCTGAAGTTTATGTTGCTGCTGCTGCTAATAGACCACAGCCAAGAAGGAGAAGAGTTTTCAGACCCCAGTTCACTTATTATCTAAATGATTTGGAAATTGTAGAGTGCTACAGACTGACTAGAGACACACTACAGGAACTCTGCAACCTCTGTCATTCTCAACTGAGAGCCAGGGCAAACCAAGGGGAACCCATCCCGGTCATACTTCTCAACTGTACAGGTTTTTGCAGAATGACAATGTCCAGATTTTTGCCTCACATTTTTGGTCTGTTTTTCATAAAATTGTGTTTTTCTGGCAAATTAGTGGCAAATAATTAAAGACTGAAGTTAGAAGATAATGAAAGACATTTGAGTTTCAGACTTCATACCCTTCAGAAAATTCATGCTAATACAAAACCTGTTATTTTATCAACTTTATAAGTTTGCAAGAGCAACATTTAAAAATTGTCCCTATTTTTGGGCCTTTATCCCACTTTTATTGCCCAGATTTCTTGCTCTAAGAGGTTGAGAGGTATGATCCCAGTGGAGACAAAGGTATGTGCAGTACTTAGAATTTTAGCTACAAGTACCTTTCAAAGACCAGCAGGGTACACGCTGGGGGTGTCACAGGCATCAGCATCCAGGATTCTCAATCAGTTCCTAAATGTCAGTGACCACATATATTTTCCCTGAACTCCTGAGGACAGGGAACTCCTGAGAGAGTAACAATAGCAACATATCCTTGTTTGTGCCAAAACAGCAATGCAGCTTTGTTCACCCACCCCCCCAAAAAAACAGGCAAATTACACATTTTGCTAACAAACCATTGTGAAATGCTAAAGGTGCTATCAAATGAACTGTCCCTGAAATGTGTACAGATTTAATACAGAACATTCCATTTTAAGCTATTGCCAATCATATATACCTGTGAAATGCCCTGATAAACATGCCCATGCCATCAGTACACTTTTAAGTAATGCAAACAGATAACAGTAGCATTTGCTAATTAACATATTGATATGAATATGAAACAGATTTTTCTAAAATGACATTTCATCATCTGCAGTACATAATTGAAAAATGCAAGCATACCTTCTCTAGTTCAGTAGTCTTCTGGGCAGATATATCCCAAAGTAATAGCCTCTTCTGTTTTCTCCACATAAACAAGTCTCCTCACCTTTAGGCTCCCTAGCTACATGGTTGCCTTTTTATGGTGCAGATTCAGGGTTGTTAGCATGCATGGTGAAGATGCAAATGAGGTGTGAACTTGTTGTAGATCTAAACATAGTGCAGGCACTCCCTCAGTGTTTGTTGCTAATGGTTGGAACTGTGAATGATTACTGGCAGGGAGAAAGAAAACACAACAGCAATACAGATTGCCCTACCTCCAGTGGGTGTGTCAGGTTAGACTTACAAAGTGTCTAAGTAATTGTACGTTATTACGTACAACAGTACGATGATGGATATTTTGTTAGACAACAACAGTTATGTGAAGGTCTCTATTAATGTGGTGTGTATTGCATACAAAAAGGTTTACATATCACTCAATGATTTGGTATTGGAAGGTTGTATAGATATAGAGACTTGCAGATTCTTACACAACAAGGAACCAAGAGAACTGTCTATCTTTGGGATTCTGAAGGTCCACAAAGATGTACAAGATTCCCCCTTTAGGCCCATTGTAGCTGCTAGTCAGTCTGCCACTGCACCCATTGTTAATTTTTAGATCACAGGTTAAAGAACCTGTCTGTGGGTGCATGTAATGTGCTGAAGAACTCATGGGATTTTTTAAAAAGTGTAAAGGACAAACAGATAACCAAAGAAATCATTTTTATTGCTATTGATGTGGTGGACCTTTTTACTTCTATTCCCCATAGAGCTGGCTTAGAGTTTTTTGAAGAGATTCTAAGGAACGGAAATAATTTTACTGAAAAAGAGATTTATGTTTTTAGTGTCTTAATGGAATTGATATTAAACAACATTTTTCTCTGTTTTGAAGGGGAATTTTTTTGACAGTTAAAGGGAGTTGACATGGGGGCCATGTGTGCCCCCACTTATGCAAACCTAGTGATGGCTTGGTGTGAGTAAAAGTATGTGTTTAATTCAGTATTTAAGGATTGTTGAGCACTATACAATCATTTCCTTGATGATATCTGTATATTTTGGACAGATAGTGAGGAGAAATTTATGGACTTCTTTGAATACATTTTCAACAGTACTGATTTTTTTAGATTTACATACAAGATAGGTTATGACAGTATTGACTTTTTGGATGTCCATATTAGAAGAGTAGTAATGGTTTGAATCAAAAGTACACAGGAAGGAGACATATTGCAATTCATTTTTGCACTTTTCTAGTGCCCACCCATACTTCCAAAAGAAAGGAATAGTGAAGGGTCAATATGTACATGGTAGTCGAATGACCTCTGATGACAATGATTTTTTGGATGAAATGTGACCTACTAAAATGTATGTTTTTAGAAAGAGGATACCCAGAGATCTTGATTAAGGAAATCCAGGAAGAGGTATTGCAGCCTAGGAAGGACAGATTTACACCAATGTTACAGTCTGGTGATACAGGTATAAAAGAAAAGGTAACGAGCAATGGGGACAGTGACTCCTATGAAAATGCCTTTATTGTGGATTTTAGTGGTGATGCATAGGCCATTAGAGACATTGTCCAGAGGGAATAGAACAGATTATCCAAGCTCTCTGATTTGAATTTAAAATTTGACGTTCGACTAAAATTCATCTTCAGAAAAGGTAGCTGTATTAAGGACCTTATGGAAAACAAACTTGGGGGAAACTTAATTAGAAAAGTGGGTACCTTCAAGTGTGGAGCATGCCAACACTGCCCTTTTATAGCTGACTCTTCTGAAATTACTGTCAACAGGAATAGACACATTACCTCCAAATCCTATTTTAATTGTGAAAGCAAGGGACTTGTTTACATTGCAACCTGTAAGAAATGTAAAGCATTTTACATAGGTAAGACGGAAAGGTGTTTAAAGAAAATAATATGTGAACACCTTTATGACATTAGGAGGGGTAACAACAGAAACGCATTATATAAACACACTTTGAAATGTGAAGGTGCTTCTTACACTTTTTTGTATTAGATGAAGTGGTAATGGATGGTAGGGGTGGTTCTTGGGAGACCATTTTGGAATATAGAGAGGTTTACTGGCAACTGGTATTAGAAGCAATAGGTGGCTGGGTTTGAACTACATGGTCTCCCTAGCCCCAGTTTTAAAATTAAGAACAGCGAAGTTTTGAATTTCACACACACGTGGTTTGAAATATTGTTCAACAAGATTGATTTTACTTGTTTTTTTACATTCATTTATTATTTTTTAACATGCATTCATTTTTTATACCCATCTGTTTATTTACTACAGGTTTTAAAAGTGTGTTTTTAGATATTTAAAGTGTTTTAAACAGGGGAAAGATGTACTTATTATGCTTGTATTTATTATGCTTGTTTTAAGGTATGTTTAGGAAAGGGTAAAATTTGAATTCAATGTCACATGATTTTACATTTTGGCAGTGTGCAAAGGTATAAATGGGGAGGGGTTTGGATTGTTAGCATTTTTCTGATGAAGTTGGAGACGAAAATGAATCGGTAGTAGTTTCAGTGTTATTATTGTGTGTTGTGTTGTGCTTTGCTTGCTGTGGAACACAATAAATGTTTAAGGTGGTTAAGGCTTGCTGGTGCTTTTTTTCCTGTTTATCTATAAGTAATTTTATCTACACTGGAAATGTAAGTACGTAGCACACAATTCACAGGTTCTGTTCATTAACATTTAACCTCCCCTTCATTTGTTGACAACTATATATTATTGCCATTTAGTATCTTCACACATTTTAAGGACAAGGATACAGAATGCCTTACAGACTGTATGTCTCAGGTTACTGGTCAGATAAAGGATGAGCAACAAACACATAGAGGTAAAACAGAGCTGCAGTTTTGCAAGCAATAGTCATAAATGGTTGTATGATCACTCAGTGCACTACATCCAAAATTTATTCAAGTAAAAATAACTATGTAGTTTCTTAGTACTGTGGATGTTGTTGCAGTTGGTTGTATCCCAAATGATTTCAGTTCTCTGCTGCAAAGCTGGTTGTGTGGCAAAGAGGGATAAGGCACCCTTACTGTGTTTTGAAGGTTCAATTGAATGAGAGCTCAAATTCAGACCTATGTAGAAATAGTTCATGTGTACTAACAAATATTTTGTAGTCTTTATATCATAGATTGGTTTTCATCATTTCAACTATTTTTCCCCTTTTATTTTAATTTTTCTTTTTTCTTTTGGCCATTGTTTGCATGGTACACTGTTTATTGCAAACAAGGGAAATGGAGGAAAATGAATGTCAAGTTTTGCTGTGCTTATCTTGGAGATGATATGAATTATATGTATAAGGGATAAGATGCCATTAGTGTGTTTTCAGATGTTTGACTGAGGGTATACTGTCTACAATATTTCTGTAAATATAATTCTATCTGACCTTGTATGTCCTTGAAAGTTAAATAAGACACATACACACCTCAATCTATATACAAGAACCTAGTCAGGTCACACACATACATGTGTAACAGCTCAAACTTTCAGCTATATTTATGAATGATCCCTGACTATGTGAGTAGTACTTCTTCTATCTCAAAGATGGAAAATCAACAGTGCAAAATAAAATGTTTTGTCCTTTATGCCTAGGTTTGAATTCAACACTTTAAAATCAATTTTATCATTGTATAAACACAAAAACAAATATGTCAGTCATAACATTTATGCCCACCATTCATTTCTGCAAACTTAACTCACCTAACAGTTACCTTCCACTTTTCAATACATATTTCCAAGCAACATCACCAGACACACCTCAAACTAAAGTCAAGTGTCATATTAACCTTCCTATTTCAAATAATTATATCATCCCTGCTTGGCACTGCTTTGCTCCACTTAACATTGTGCAAACATGGTTGGCATCATTTACTACCAGTCTACACAATAGCTGGAATTGGTGGGAAAGCATCATTTTTCCATTGCTCGTGAATGGGTAATAGAGATGGCTGGAGTTAGTGGGCAAGCTGCCCAGTTTAGGGCACAGAGGTGGGGTGTCCAGGAGTCCAGGATATTTGTTGGACTCCTGGTAAAAAAACACAGAAAAAAAACCTTCTGCAGGGAGACTCTTCTGGCTCATTGTACAATTCTGAGGCATGGAGTAGTTTGGCTCAGGCTGTATCCAGTGCTACTGGCATCCTGCACACTTTGGAACAGTGTAGGCATCATTTTAATGACCTACACAGGTGCAGAAGGAATACTCACAACTGTTGTTTGACTGAATTTGAGACTATGGACATCTCACAGCTGTGTACGTATGACAATAAGAGAGTGTTTGTAATATTTTGAAAGATAAATATAGGCAAGACTAGTATGCATAATGCTCTTCTATTCTTTTCTGTTCTTTCCCAAACTAATGCAGAGTTCAAGCAACATGCTCATGCTGCTTGAATGGAGAGACTGAGGGAAGCACAAGAGAAGTATTATTGTAGCTTTAAAAGTTAAAGATAGATTTTTGGTTCTTTTATGCAGTTGCAGCAAATTATGCATGAACATCCTAACTGTAAATGCAAGTATGCATGCATTAGTTTGTAGCACAAACCAACTTTAGGAGTCAAATATAAGACTGTAGTCAGAGGTTCTGGGTTCAAATACCAAGAGTCACAACTATACAGTACTGCTCTGTGGCACTTGCATAAAGTACTGAGCTCAGTAGTCTGTGTACTTGGGTAGGGGTTCTGTTCTCACTGCAGTCAAGTGTGTGAGTGTGAGTGTGAGTGTGTGAGTGTGTGTGAGTGTGTGTGTGAGTGTGAGTGTATCCAACAGTTAACACTCCAATCCCATAAACTGACAGTATTTTGGCACTAACAGATGCCTACACATCCATTTCATGCAGGCCTCCCAACATCTTCTCTCCTACATACACTGCTGATGTCATCCACTATAAGTTATCCTGCAGCCTTTTAAAAGTCAGAAATGTGCCATGGTGCTTGTGTAAAGTACTGAGCTCTGTAGTCTGTGTACTTAGGTAGGGGTTCTGTTCTAACTCTAGTCAACTGTGTGTGTGTTTGTGCACTTGCTTGACATTAGATAGAACCTTTTACACAGCATGTGGGACACTGTTATTACCATATTCTACTTACCAGGCACTGTTGATGTCATCAGCTATAAACTGTAGTCTTTGACAGTCCAAGTCAGGCTTGAGCTGCGGCTCTTGCCTTATATACAGAGTTTTCTAGTCTGTGTACTTAGAGAGTTAAGGGTTCAAGTCTCACTGCAGTCAACTGGGGTGTGTGTATTTGTGCTCTTGCTTGACATTAGAGGAAACCTTTTACACAAACATGTGGGACTCTGTTATTACCATATTCTCCTCAGCAGACACTGTTGATATCATCAGCTATAAAGTGTTGTCTGAGAGAGCCCAAGTCAGACTTGAGCAGTGCTGCTTGCCTTAAATACAGAGTTCTCTAGTCTGTGTACTTAGATAAGTAGGGTTCTGTTCTCACTGAAGTCAACTAGAGGAGGGTGTGTGTGTTTGTACACTTGCTTGACATTACAGAGAGCCTTTTACATCAGCATGTGGGACACTGTTATTACCATAATCTCCTCACCAGACACTGCTGATGTCAACAGCTATATATGATTTGTGGATGTGCACTATTCGCACTAGGACAGGGTCAGAGCCTGGCCTGGAAGCCAGGCAGAAGTCACCTTATCCTATATGACCCAGATTACAGTAATATGGCTTCCAGTCTATCCAGATATGTCATGGAATGGTTTGTAGGCCCAGTGTTTTCTTGGTGAGAAACCCCTGTTGTGTCTCCAGCTGCTGCATGTGTCTGGTGAGGTACATGCAAAAGAGATCATTATACTCTATTAGTTTTCTGATGAGGTTCAAGTGCAGTGCTGTAATATAGTCCTCAGATCTGAATATGAGGGCGTGACTTATGATGTGCACATCTCCTATAAATTCAGCTTCTTTAACAAATCCTCTGCCCAACATTGGAAGGTATAAGGAGAGAGTTATGGGGAAGTGTGTTAGTTTATCTTATAAAACCAAGTCATAGGTTCAAAGGTTCATAGTTGTGTACTAGGCCAATGGCCCTGGAGCCTTTACAAGTCTAGCCCATGGAAGTGCCCTGGCATCATGCTGCCGTTAGTTCCCGGTGCCTTTATCAAGTAGAGCCAATGGAGTGATCCCCGGGGTGAACTTTCTATTTCCCATCCACTCATCAAGATTTCTCGTGAAAAGGGCCAGTGAGGTGCTCTGCTTGACATGTATGGGAAGTATATTCCAGAGCATGTTCAGTCACTGGGTTATGAACCTGCCCCTCCAGTATGTTCTGTTGATTGGGGTAATGAGATTGAGGTCCCTGAAGCATGTGGTGGGAGGGATTGGGATTTCTTTAGGTGTAACATTTCTAACAGAGCTAGGTCAGACATGGCTTTGTAAGTCAAAGCGAGATCACCTCTTAATAGATGATATAAGACAGAGCAAAGCTGGAGTTTTTTGTGTCTGTCCATGTAGGGCATGTGTTTAAGGCCTGGGATCCTCTTCATGAGGTACTTTGGTGGCCTTTCCAGCTGTTGCAGGTGTTTAGTGAGGTGCATGCCAAATGGGGCATTATACTTGATTACTGGTCTAATGAGGGAAGAGTACAGAGAGATGATGCCCTCTTTCTTCCTGGATGCAAAACCTTTGATAATGAGATGTGCCACATAGAAGAACTTTCTGACCACAGTGGCAATGTGGTGGTCGAAGAAGAGGTTGCTGTCAACCTGTGCCCCCATATCTCTTATAACACCTTTAGTGTTCAGTGGGCTACCATCAATGTGGTAATTAGTGGGAACTGAGTTTTTCCCAAAAGGGAATGATGACGCATTTTTTGGCATTAAGCTTAAGGGCATGGTTTTGATACCAGTCGTTGGTCTCAGTGAGGCCTTTCTGTAAGATATCTACTCCACTTGTGGAGTTAATAATGGCTCCCAGCTTGAAATCATCAGTGAACTTGGTCAGCCAGAGTCCCTCTGTGTTGGCCTGGACTTCTGAGAAGTAGATGCCAAACAGGAGAGGATCCAGGACCGATCCCTGTGGGACTCCACTTGTGACTGGTCGGCAGTCTGACTTGGAGTCTGCTACTTTCATATTGTGGAGTCTATATGTGAGCCATTTTGCAACCCACCTAGTGATATAGGGGTTGATGCCTAGTTTGGAGAGTCTATCAATAATTCCTGAGTGAGGAATGGTATCAAAGGCCTTGGCCAGATTGATGTAGGCTGTATGAACTGCCTTGCCCTCATTCACATCTCTGGTGACTGACTCAAAGAAGTCAACCAGGTACAGCAGGCATGATCTACCCTTCACAAAACCAAATTGCATGGCATCCAGAGTTTGGAGATTCCTCTATCCTTGTTAATTAGGTCCATGATAATGATGATGCACTACATAGTCTTACATATCAGACTCATCAGGCTAATGGGGTGATAACTTTATCTCTTTATGGAGAGGGATGATTGTAGTAGTTCACCATTCTGTAGGAACAAAGCCTGAGGTGAGGCTATGATTGAACAGGGCACACAGGTGTGGTGCCAGTTCACTTTGTAGTTCATGTAGAACACAGCCAGGGATATTAGCGGGTCCCATGCAAGCTGTATTCTTGGCCTTTGATAATGCAGCTTTAACCTGTGCTGCAGTAATACTGGGTGCCTGGCATTCTTCCAGTATTGTGATTGGTCCTTTGGGAGGGAGAGAGGAGTAAAGTTGGCACTGAATCTGTCAGCCAGTATGTTGGCAATATCTGTTGGCTCAGTATAGGAGGTACGATTGTGCAGTAACTCAGAGCAAATCTGGATATTGCCATGGAGATTCTTGATATAACTGTAGAAGGCGTTTTGGCTGTTTTTAGTGTCTGCCACAATTCTGCCTTCATAGCTAGCTTTAGAGGTTTTTATGATGGATCTCAACTTTTTGTTGAGGATAATAAGGGAGTTTTTCCAGTCTTGGGACTTCACCTTTTTCTACAACAGTTTCTTCCTTCTGTTGTAGAGTTTGTTAATGGCAGGGGGCCACCAGATTGGCTTCCTTTTTTTGGAGGAGAGTGTCTTGGTTCTGTTGAGTATGGCTATTTACATGCATTTATATACGTGTTCATACAGTGCATTGGTGTATGATTCGGCAGTCATGCACCTATTTTCCATTTATATGGGTGCCGTGAAGTTAGCCACCTCTGTTTTTAGGAGCCCAAAGTCAGCTTTGGAGAAGTTTCATGGTGGTTACCTTTGCTGGTAGTGTGGGTGAGATGTGGATTTTCATGGTAATTAGTTTGTGGTCAGATCTAACCAGGGAGGAATTGACTATTGGTGTTGAGCAATGGTTGCCCGTGTTAGTAATAACCAGATCAAGGATGTTGCTTCCTCTAGTGGGGGTAAGAATGAGCTGGTCCAGCGCATTGGAATTAATGAATTCCAGGAAGCTTTGGGCAAGTGTATTGGTACATGAGTAGTTTTCTCAGTTGATGGAGGGGTAGTTGAAGTCACCCAGTATGAGAGTGTTGGGTTGAACCCTAATAGCTTCCAGGGTGCTTATGTATGTGGAGTGAGAGTCTTGGGACATGGTTGAGGACCTATAGCAGGCTATGACCTGAATCGCCGTCTTACCCACTGTTAGTTATACCTGAAGTATCTTTGATGTGTTATGCAGGGCTAATAGTCCGGAGGTGTGCATATCTTTTAGGAGTATGGAGACACCACCACCTTTGGAGCTTCAGTCCATGTTCTGGGCCGAATGGTGTGGAATGAGTTATAGCCTGGTAGAGCAAGGATGCTTTCTGCTGCTTTAAACCAGGTATCCGTTACAGCACAGATGTCAATGTTCTCCATTTTGAGGAGTGCTTTGAGCGAGTGCATCTTGAAATTTAGACTTCTAGTGTTGAGCAGCATGGCCCTCAGATTGCATTTATTTATAGCTGTCATGGTGGTAATTTGATGTTTGGAACACCACTTTAAAAAGGCACTATAGGTGGAGACAAGATCCTTAGCCAGTATCCAGAAACCTAGAGTTGATAGATGCAGGCCATCTCTGGCAAAGCATCAAGGTCTGTCAGTCATGTCATCCCAAGCAGACAGACACTGGATCCCCTTAGAATGACAACAGAAACTTAGCCAATTGTTGAAGTCAATCATTTTTTGCTTGTACTGCAGTATCATTCTGGGTGACAGTAGGATGCTGCTCAGGGCTAGGGTCATACCTGCCTGGGCCACATAATCCAAGAGCTCCTCCATGTCTCTTTTCATGTAGACAAGGGAGGTGCATCTCAGGTCATTCACACCCACATGGACAATGACAGAGTCATACGTGTACTTGTTGTGGAGTAACCTGAGTGCATCAGAGTCATACTTATACTTGTTGTGGAGTAACCTGAGTGTGTGTGTTATGTGTCTGACAGGCAGCTGACTGTTACCTTCTCCTTATTCAACCTAGTGAGTGGGACATCAGTGTGCCTCACTATTGAGTCACCTATGATTAGTATATTGGGCAAGCTGTTTTTTCTTTGGGGCTTTGGTTGAGGGGCACACTGTGTAGGTGAGTTATGTGTCTTGTGATTTGCGCTGTGTTGTAGTGGTCTAGTGCATTTCTGTTTTAGAGGTCTCTGCTGTTTGAGTAGATTTCTATTGAGAACCTCCAAGAAGGTGGGTGTTTGGCTTGTGTTTTTATGTGAGAGCTGTGATGGTGGGTATTCTTGAGGACTATGTGTTCCATGTGATGTGGTGCAGGTGTTGACCTTCTCCTCTTGGCCAGCTATTCCGGTCTTGGCTGGAGAGTGCATGTCTTCCTGTTTGGATATATAAGTGCATCTCTCAGAAGTCTGAGTGCTCAGATGTAAGAGGAGAGGGTTGTCTGTGTACATGAGGCAGTTGCTACACTGCCTCAGAATGCCCAAGTTCACCAGGTTAATAGGAGAAAGCACAGGGAACTGACCTTTAGACATGCCAGTAGGGATGGTCATTATTAATAAGTACTGTAGCTGATCCTTATAGGACATTTAGTGTTGTTTGCACTTATGTGTGCTACAATAATTGCTACAAAAAAACAGATGAAGTGCTAGGCGAATAAGCTAGTTAAATGCAAGAGAGAAGGGAACTAGCAAGATCTAAGGGAAAATTGAAGAGCAGACTTTTTGGCACTGGTAATAGCTTATTCTAGCTTAGTGGCTTTAAAGCAGAAAGTTGAAAGGGAGCTAGAAACCACTCCTCTTGTGGTAGATAGGCTACCTAGTGCTTACCACTCTCAGTGATAAGTTGAGAGGCTTCACTCTAACACAGAAAGGTCTGGGGAACTCAGAAACTACAATACAGGCCTGAATACAGCAAATCTGTATTTGAACTACTCTAGTAACAGGAAAGGTAGGAAAACAAGCTAGAACTTTTTAAATATAACAGTAGTAAACAAGCAAACTGATTTAAACCAATTAACCAATAAAAAATCTCAAAACAGAGCCTCATTCCAGCAGTCTTCAATCAGACAGGTTCTAACTGCACACTCCTGCC
>NC_056739.1:1987738596-1987961096 GCF_019279795.1 Protopterus annectens
AATAAAACCCAATATGTAAAAAAAAGATATTGACATATAAAATGTCACCCTTTCAAGTTTTTTGGGGAATTTTCAGTATTGTAATCATCTCCATTTTGGTAACATTTGTTGAAAAATTTTTATTATAAATTTGTTATGATTTTTGAACATCTTTTGGCCTATCACAGAAAAAAATTTCTGTTTTGGCTGGGCTTTTCTCCCTAGGCCATTATTTCTATCCAGACAGACTTTCCTGGTAATCTAAAGCAAAATAAATTAAATACATTTTAAATTTTAGTGCATGTTTTGATGTGGTCAGCAAAATGTAAAAAAAATATTTAAGAAATTTTTTTAGGGTAAGTTTGAAAAAATGAGACAAAATCAATTTATTACCCTGGTGTTTTCTCTGTGCTGTTTTTTTAAATTAAATAAATAAAAGGGAAAAAATAAGTTTTTTAAATGTTGAAGACCCTTTTGAAGCAATTTTTTAAAGAAACCCCATAGAAA
This sequence comes from Protopterus annectens, assembly GCF_019279795.1. Lineage (NCBI taxonomy): Eukaryota > Metazoa > Chordata > Ceratodontiformes > Protopteridae > Protopterus > Protopterus annectens. The sequence continues at coordinate 1,987,739,083 of NC_056739.1, forward strand.
GCCCAACCATTAAACAAGATGAAATTAATGAAAATAAATAAGGGGCAGGATTCAAAGCCTCCGTGTAAGAGTTATAACTCATCCCGGAGGCTGCAGTTCGGGGATGTCAGCATGCTCTGCATATTCATGAGGCATGCTGAATCACCCTAACTAACGGTCCTTTAAGACAGGGGCGTGTCCGTAGGCCAAGCCCTGAAGCGGCCCCCCCCCAAAAGGGAAAAAAGTGCCCAAAGTAAACACCCGCAGAGTCCATGGAAATGTGAATAAACACAACACAACACATCCCCCCACAGACTATGAACATAAAATGTAAAATGAATATATTTTTTTAAATTGTAAAGATGTTTAACCGTGAGGGGTTTTTGGGGCGTCCCCGTAGCGCCTACAGTTAGCAGTCAGTGGAAAGCATATAAGAACTAAATATGCAAAGTAAGCCAGAAGCAATAGCGGGGTAGAGATGTTGGCTGAAGAGCAGGCATTCATGGTTCGACCCCCCACAACACCAATTTTTTTTTTAGCAAAATAAGCAGAAACAAGTCCCTGACAAATATGTACACATAAAACACATTTTATGTAAAATGTAATGAAATAGCCCATTTATATTGAAGAAATGTGAGGTAACAAAAATAAAAATGCCAGATGTCCCCATAGCTGAGCTACAGTTTAACAGGGTGAGTGCATCTGCCCGTAGTTGAGCAGTGGTTTAACTGGTGCAAAATGAGTGCCCGTAGCTGAGCAGTGGTTTAACATGCTAATCTATGTGCCCCTAGCTGAGCTGAGCGTAATATGCAGGGATAGCCAAATGAGGCTTAAACCAGCGTCCCCCATTTGGGGAGCGGGCACCGCAAACAAGCTAACCGCGGGCGGAGCAAGCTATCAAAACTGCCTTTACACAGACACACCCCTCAGCTTGTCTAGACAGTCATAAAAATAAAAAGAGTGGCCAGGTTCGAACCCAGGATACTATACACCATAGTCAAGGTACTGAACCACTAAGCCATGACAGCAGTACCTAAAATGCAATAATAGCTAATATATAGGAATGAATACAAACTGGAGCATGACAATGCAGGTTTAATGAAGTTGATACAATTCCAAAATGGCCAATCACAGATATGTGTGGGAAAAACGGACTATATAAGCCCCATAGGGGGAAAACAGCATAAAAAGAAAAACCCCGGGCCAAAAACAGGGGTAGGGGGGGTAGTTGCTTTTGAGCACAGAGGTGGGGGTTGAGGAGTCCAGGTACATGGGCTGGCTCCTAGTCCACAATCATGAGGCCCAACTCATGCAGGGCCAGGTCCTTGGGGAGCATACAGGGCTGAGGGGTGGGAGCGGGTTTGGCTCATGATCTCACCAGTGCCACAGGGATTCCAAGGACTGGAGAGCAGGTCCGTCACCAACATGCGGACGTGAAGAGACGCAAGCAGGACCAACTGAACCTTTGGATCCAGGAGGCCGGCAAATGCCCAACCCCCACTTTAAATTACATTTAATTATGTATGTAAGAAATTAAACTAGCTGATATTATGGAGATGTGTATTCCAATATTACTTCATTTATATTACAGCTGCAGGTGTCCCTTCTGAACCCAGAGCCTATGGCGATAGGCTTGGGGTTTCACCACCAGGCAGGTCAGTAATCCACTACCAGTAACTGTAAAGAAATATAAAAGTATGACAGTAGCAAAAGAGTGCAGTGTAGTCACTAAGGAATAAAATGTGCAAGTAACAGGGGGTGTTTTCAAGTATTGCTTGATTACAAAAGGGGTTGCAGCCTGTAACCAAACAAAAAAAAAGTCTGTTTTTGAAATAAAAAAGCCCACCTGTAAAAAATAGTACACAACCTGCAGCAGGCTGAAAAGTAAGCTGCAGAAGATGATCAAATCACATGTGTGAAATATATCCCAGTCGAAATACTGAAACATGACAGAAGTGAGACTGCTGGAAAGGATTGTAATAACTACAGGTAAAACATGTCAATAAAGCCGAGAAGTAAGTACCATCCTGAATAGTAAAATGAAAACAAGTGAGAGAGTGTGAGAAAGTGTCATGAATCCAGCAATACAGTAGTAATAACCCTGAATAAAGTATACTGCAGTCAAGACAAAAAAATGATGTAGAATCAAAACCAAACAGCTAAATCTGTTCAAAGTGTTGCTGCATCTGGAATGTGTATCCCAAAATCTGGATATGTTGCTCTCAGTCTGCAATATGCAAATAGTATGATTGTCTGATATACCAAACATCCACACTTGTCTATAGCTATATAAAGCAAATGTAGCAGGATGATGTAGCTGAACAAAGCTAGATATGAATGTGTATGAAGAACAGTAAAATGTATATTGATGTTGCAGTAACAGTCCTATCACCTTGAAATAGTTATCATATAGGAAACTGTAGTTAGAACAGTAGTGTGTATATATGTAGCTATTAGAAATGTACAGCATATGTATTGGTATTTTAAGGTGTTAATATTATTTTCTTCACCCCCCCCTATAACCACATATAACCCATTCCAGTGAAAATGGTATGTGCAATCACAATTAACACCCCTGGACATTTGTCCTTTGGGGCATATATATTTTCATGTCCGTTGATGCATCTGCCCTGTTCATACATCCAAACCTGATGGCCTGTTGCCATCAATCAACCCTGCATGTTGTTGGACTGTGTATTGCTGTTCAAATTATGCATGTGTTATGTGCTGTTCAATGGTGTGAATATCTGGGTGTTTGGTTAATGGGAATACTAATGCATGCTGTTACAACTAATTGTGAATGGTATTATATGTCACTAACCCAAACTGTCATGACATAATGCAAAACATAGGATGACAGGGAAGGGGGGTTTCCAAGCGGACCCACCTCTCCCACCTCAGCTGGCGACTGCACCTGGCACTAGTGCCCAGGCCGGACCCCCCTCCCGGGGGCCCGTGCCCCCTCCGGGGGGAGGGCTGCAGGGGGTGGGGGCCGGCCCCCCCCTGCCAGTGTGGCCCGAAGAGAACCACCACCACCCCCCCGTCCGGACTGTGGTGGGAGGGAGATCCGGGGCTCTGTTCTGGGCCCCAGCCAGCTTGAGGCACAGGTGGCACAACTACGGGGATGCCTGTTGCCCGCCTACACAGCCCCCAGCACAGCCCCGTCCTGGGCTGTGAAGGAACAGTGGCAACTGCCTATGGGTGGGGATATCAGTTCCACTGTTGCCATCTGTGGGCTCATGGGCTCTGGATATCCAAACCTCCCTCCCGTCAATTGTGTAACCCCCCCCCACATGTCATACACCGCCCCCGTATGCGTCTTGTTTGTCTTGTCTGTTTACCTACCCAACCTACCTCCCCAGCTGTACCGACTTCCTTCACCTGACATACCACTCTCACCTGAAAAAAAAAAAGGGGGACTCTGTACCCACAAAAAAATTACGCCCCATACATAGCTGCCCATTCCGCACACATGTCTGCTCGACATGGAAACTAGCGATTCCAATTGACTGTCCAACGAGTATTATTGTTGCCCTGACCCCTCTCTGGGGGGGGAGGGTTCAAATGTCACACCCAAAAAATATGCACAGCTGTTGCTGATGAAGAAATGGGCAGCTATGGGCCTTACCTACATCTCTCCTGCAAATCCCAAGCTTGTTTCCCTACTGTCTTACCCTCTTTGTGACCCCTTTTCACCACTTTCCTGTCTCCCCATTTTCTTTCTTTCAAAGAAAATAGCGGTGTGCCAGAGTAAGCACTGTTGCGGGGTGGGGCGGGGAGCAACCCCCGTGCACATGCTGAGCTCGAAACCACCCCGTTACAACTGCTTAAAAGTGCCTTAGTCACTTTGATTGACAGGTCCTGTACTCAGTTCAAAAGCAAAATGAAATCCCACTGTCAGTCCCGAACCCAGGACCTTGGAAACACTAGTCTGTATGACCTACCACTAAGCCATGACTCTTATACAAGAACATTGTGCTAAAATAAATATAACATGTAATAGTAGGATGAATGTACAGGGAATATAGGATTTTAGTACCAAAGCATGTCATTTAGAATTACTGTCAAAACTACTGGATTCCATAATTTTAAAAGAAACAGCCATGCTAGTTGGTTGCTTTTGGTAATAATTTAGTTAATGTACATATATAAAATGTATATTACATATATATATATATATATATATATATATAATATATCTATATATAGTTGTAGGTGTCAGTGCATACACACTTTACAGGGAACAGGGGGAGGAATGGAGAAATGTGAATTACAACACAGCCTGAATCATGGGGAGATACTCCACACTCACAGAACAGTGTCCACAGCATACCAGCATGGTCCCCGCCCACAATCTGAAAGGGCAACCCCATCCACATACCCTTTTTTAGCACTGACCTGAAATCACAGTGAGAACTGCAATCAGTACACAACTGGCTGTATGCAATTAGCAAATTGGGTTACAATTGGTGCAGAGGCCATCACATGGACCTATGCAGATACCTACAAAAACATTTTAAACACTCCACACATGCAATACATTCATTGCACTGTCTGGAAGCAGACAGAGGAGAGAAAAAAGAGAAAAAAAAAAAAATAAAAACACTCTAAGCTGTCAGCAGGCAAACAGAAATCAGAAGCAGTGGTAACAACCAGCTGCAAAAAACACAGGTAATGCAAAGTAGCAGGTTAATAGTGTGCATACTGTGAACCCTCCAAATGTGTCATAGGTCTGTATCTATAGGTATGTCCATGTGATATGTTGTGTGTGAGTTCCACCAAAAAGGGGGTGACTATACATTACATGTCAAACAGTGTTAGGCCATGATCCTGGCAGCAGTTGTTTTTTGCCCTCAGCAATGGCTGTAGTGACTGTTTGAAAGGTCAGCCAGGTTCAAAAAGGGAGGATCAGCCCATCACAAAGGCACACTGGCTGGGAACAAGTGTCTGCAGGTACCCCCACCATATGCATCCCATACTGCATAATTCCATAGCTTAGCAGACCAGGCCGGGTTTTGCATATGATGTGGGGTTTTCCCCGGGTCAGTCGAGGTGCCTCCTTAGTGGTGTGGGACCACTGTTGCTGTATGCCACTGTCCAGGTACATATCCTGTAGGGCCCGTAAATTATCAGTGTTATATGGGGTTTTATGTCCTCTTGGGGTGCAGGTAGCACACATCCAGGGAAAAACCATGATGCTGTGTGTTCTGCCCCTGAGGGGGGCCCCCCTGGACATGTGAGATGATAGGGGGAAAAGGGTTTTTTCAAAAAAAAACCCAAAGGCCCTTTTTTTGAATTTTAAATTTTTTTTTTTTTTTTTTTTTTTTTTTTTTTTTTTTTTTTTTTTTTTTTTTTTTTTTTTTTTTTTTTTTTTTTTTTTTTTTTTTTTTTTTTTTTTTTTTTTTTTTTTTTTTTTTTTTTTTTTTTTTTTTTTTTTTTTTTTTTTTTTTTTTTTTTTTTTTTTTTTTTTTTTTTTTTTTTTTTTTTTTTTTTTTTTTTTTTTTTTTTTTTTTTTTTTTTTTTTTTTTTTTTTTTTTTTTTTTTTTTTTTTTTTTTTTTTTTTTTTTTTTTTTTTTTTTTTTTTTTTTTTTTTTTTTTTTTTTTTTTTTTTTTTTTTTTTTTTTTTTTTTTTTTTTTTTTTTTTTTTTTTTTTTTTTTTTTTTTTTTTTTTTTTTTTTTTTTTTTTTTTGGCTGGGGGTTGAGATGAAAAGATTTTTTTTTTTATTTTTTTTTTTTTTTTTTTTTTTTTTTGTTTTTTTTTTTTTTTTTTTTTTTTTTTTTTTTTTTTTTTTTTTTTTTTTTTTTTTTTTTTTTGTTTTTTTTTTTTTGTTTTTTTTTTTTTTTTTTTTTTTTCCCAAAATGGTGGGGGAAGGGGGAAGGAAAGGGGGGAATTACCCCCCCCCCACCGGAACCTGTCCTGCCCAAAAATGTTTTGCCAAATTTTTTCGTGTGTTTTGGTGGAAGTAGGTTTTTGTTTTAAAATTAAACCAAAAAAGGGAGCTGAGAGCATGTCGCACAGCCATGACAGACAGTATGGGTGACATTGCGGATGCTATCCGTAATTTCACCGATGTCATAGACAGACATTGTGGGTACATATTACAGCAGTTCCACAACCAAATGTTCATGAGCCAGGGCAATGGTGGGCGTTTGCGGCGTTGACATGGCCATATGCCAGCAACAGCAGCAGCTGGCAGTCGGCATGGACGACAGGCCCGTGCATGCCCCCATAGTGCCAGCAGCAGCCCCAGCAATGCTGGGTCTGTGCTGTCATTGGAACACCCCAGGAGACCATGTGCACGTGGCTCTGGACAGTCCCAACAGGGACCTGTGTCCAGTCAACACACTCCCGCTTCTGATGACAGTACCCAGTCTGGCTTAGTACTGGATACGCTCTGTAGCACCCCTGCCAGGCACAGGTACCGTGTCTGTGCACACAGACACTGATCTGTATGACCTGCCATGTGCAGTCTGTGGCTGTCCACAAACCCCTGTATATGGCAGCCATGAGGTGGAACTGTGTGCGTGCATACACACATGCGAAATGTTAACACCTAGGGTGATCACATACATGCACACACTGCACCAACACTGCCCCACCCTGTACTATTGCCCCTCACCAACACACATACACACACATGTCAATTGGTGGTATCAGTGGCTGACTCAGGCATACCTAATTCACACCCTGTGCATATGATGACACTGTGCCACCTCCTGCAATCTCCAACATCATTGCGGGAACAGGTAAACACGTTGCTGATGCACAGGGTGACTACATAGAAGTGTATTAGTAGTATCATGTTGGTAACAGTACAGTGTGCTGCTATGACTGTGTGTATATCCCAGCATACCTGATGCAGTAACTGTATGAATGTCCTGAATTGTTATCTGCACCCATAGTACATACCAAAGTGTAACAGCTGCACATAATTGCATGTCGGTGGTAAGGATGTCAACAGATAGCCGCATACATGGGTAGCACAGGGGGGAGGCTAACGCAAGTAGTGATATGCAATGGTGGACATGTACAGTAATGGTGACAAGTTGCCCACAACGACTATGCAATGTGGATGTTTCATGCATGTAGATATGTGTGCAGTACCAATGTAATCCAAATCACAAATAACTATGACATAATATCAGTTCTACCATGGGCATCTGCGCTGTGTATTCCTGGGTACATGTTGATAGTGCCTACATATTTGCATTGTTACTTACTCTTATTGTTACCCCTTCTTTGTTGTACAATGCACTACTTCCAGCCCTGCTTACTGTAGCTTTGTTTGCATGCATGTTTGCTTGGGGTTCCTTGGAACACTGCTTACACTTGCAATGCAGAGTTACAGTGCTTCTGTAGACACCTAGTGACATCTGCATAGCGTACGATACGTATGTCAACTTTACACATGACAGAACGTCACTGTCTGTCCTGTACGCATGTACGTTGCCTGTGACACATTGCACATGTCTTACCTGGCATTTACCCACGTGTGCAGTCATATATGCCAGTGCTATGAAACAGTAGCAGTACACCCACACATACACACCTTTAGTATGTTGTTCCCCTATGGCCCTATGTGGTGGTACTCACCATGGCAATCACACTACTAGGGTAGCATGTGCAAAGGTAACCTGTGAATCACCTCTATGGTCCAGTTGTGGTTTATGTGAGTCATGTGGCAATGTCACAGCTGCCACATGTATGCAGTCAGCCATCACCCTTGGCCAGGAACGTACAACACATGTGTGGGATGCCACCACACAGCCAATCTGGGGACTGAGCTCTCTGAACCCAGTAATGCCATACCCTGTCAGGTGGCATGTCATATATACTACATCCTGGACAAACGTCAACCCCAATCCCTGCTGCTAGTATTGATAAAACCCCTGAAGATGTTTCTGATAGTTTTGACCAATTCTTTACTGAGACATTTCAAGCCCTAGCTAGCCATCTACCTCCTAGCTCCCCTGGTCCTGAAAGTAGCACCCCTAGAAACCTACTTGCGTTCAGCTTCCAACCAGTTGCCACCTCACTTATCCGTACCTTTGTTGAAAAAGTAAAACCCACTACACTTTCTGCTGATTAACTCCCTGCCGAGTACCTACATAAATCAGCTGATGCTATTGCTTACCCCGTCTCAAACCTAATCAAACGACGAACAATGGTAGAATCTAAATTTCCCACCATCTGGAAAATATCCTATGTAATCCCACTTCACAAAGGAGGCAGCTCTACTGAATTCTCCAATTATAGGCCAATAGCTATACTCTCTCCACTTGCAAAGATTATGGAAACTTTATTCATAGACAATTCATGCACCACCTAATCCAAAATCGCCTTATGGCAGACACTCAGCATGGCTTCCGTCCTCATCACAGAACTACTTCAGGCCTCCTAGCCTTTACTAACACCATAAACCATACTTGCAACACTAATTATATATCCTCAGCCCTCTTTTTGGATCTTTCCAAGGCATACGATATGGTTGATCACCAACTTGTAATCCACACCCTGCAAACATTCTGTCTAGATACTGGAGCCTTCCAATGGTTTCAATCCTACCTGCATGGTCGACAGCAGGCTGGCCTGTGGCAGAACAAACTCTCTAACCTTCTACCTAACACCCTCAGAGTACCACAAGGCTCTATACTAGGGCCCTTGCTGTTCTCCATCTTCATTAACGACCTTTATACTGTTATCCCAAAAGTCAGCTGTATCCAATATGCTGATGACTCTACTCTGATTTTCTCAGCCACATCTCCAGTAGAGTTATGGTCAGCTACCCAGACCACCTTTAATACAATAGAAAACTGGCTTTCTGAACATCATCTGATCCTAAATCCCAAAAAACTAAACTGCCGTTATTTCACCAACACGTAGGTCTACCGCTTTCACCTTTACCATAACATCAAATGATGGCACAATAATCTCCCCTGACCCATCTACTAAACTATTAGGTGTCATCACAGACAATAATCTCAAATGTGACCTACATGTTAACCAAATTATCAAAACCACAATAAAAAACTAGGGTCACTTCACAGAATAAAAGCCTTCCTAACCCCTCCAGCTAAAATTGCCATAGCTCGCTCACACCTTCTTTCAGCCCTTCTGTATGCATCCCCTCTACTCTCGAATATGAACAAGACTGTCCTTAACAAACACTCAATTTGCTACAACCACATTGCCAGGTTTGCCACTGGGCTGCCTTTTAGGACACATCATTGCATCAATCTAAATCAGCTTGGTTGGCTTGAACTACCCAGCCTAATACAGTATAGCCAACTGATTATGGCCTATAAAATCCTCTATAATCCGGACAATACTCCTGCACTTCAAATATTATCACCCCCTATAACAATCCTAGACCCCTTCGATCCTCTAACAAACTACTAATTCAGACTAGCAAATTTAATAACACAGCCGGTGATCCTCTCTTTGCAAACTCTGTAAGTAGATCCTGGAACTCACTTCCAGCTGATATTACCTTACTTTCCACCTTAGGTCAATTTAACACTAGACTCAAACAACATTTGTCACTTAACTGGCTATGTCAATGTATCAAGCCTGGCTAACTCGAATGTGTAAAATCTGTTAACCAGTTTACTGTGTAATTTAATTTAATCCTGACTTGTGCTCAGGACTAACTTTAACCTGTGGAACATGTTTAACTTGCTTACTTATGTAATCTCTGTAAATAATCTGTTTGTAATATTTAATGCTGGTATTATGTAATGCTGTATTTGCTCACCCTTTTCTCTCCGGGCCTCCACTGAAAATGGACATGCATCCAGTTGGACTATCCCGGTCAACAAATGTAAGATAAATAAATAAATAAATAAAATATATTACAGTGACTACAATACAAGTCAGACATTGTCACGCACTGACAGCATGCTGAACACACTGGGGCATATGTGGGGACTCAGAATAGCATCCTGCCTGAGCATCACACACCTCCGCAGCTGGCACACAGGCATATGTTCTGTCGGAACAGAGCACATGCCACACATGGCACACACATCCCATGTGCCACACACTCACAGCCTGTAGGGCTACACAACACACCTGCTACAGACGTGCCAGGTACCTGTCTTGGGTGCTGCACTGGGGTCCTGCTCAACAGGCTGTATCTGATGAAGGTCACAGTGATATGCCTCAGGGGCACTATGGTCCACCACAGAACACATGCATACAGGTCAGTCAGAGGCATGGACACATATGACTCACTCATTGACCATGCCAGTATGGCTGACCTGAGACATACCTCCCTGGACTACATGATAGGGAACATAGAATGGATCTCTCAGCATGTGGCACAGGCCAGTATGAGCCTGATCTTGGTTGCCAACATACCCTCACCAGGTATGCTACCACTATATGTGGGAAGGGTGTTGTATGTCTACATTATGCTCAGTCTCCAATGTCATTCATAGGGTATCCGCTGGCTGTCAACGTGTGCTTACATGCTAGGGAAGCCACAATGATGTGCAAGGGTCATCTTGCATGTGACATCCATGGCCCGATGTATATTGGCAAAGCTCCTTGATACACACATACTGCCTTATGCTGCAGGACACGGTTTACATAGCCACCTCCATGGGTATCACACAGGTTAGGACACTAACAGTGCTGCTACACAACAACAGCAGTGTACACCGCAAGATGCATGCACCGGACACTGTCCTCAGCACGGTGAACTGCAATGTCTGTGCAGTACCAGATTCCTGATTCATGGCTCACAGGTGTTACCCATCACTGACAGGTTATGCCCCATACCATGCCTGTCGTCCCCTACACATGTAACACACATGGACAGGGGGGTGGTATCCCAAGGCACCACAGATACACACACCTCCAGGTTGTTGGCACAGCACAAAGCATCAGGGCCTAATCATGTGCAGCTAACAGTGTGTCAGACTGCCATCTTGTTCATAGCCTGGCACACACAACCCTCCCATACACAGGAAGACCACCTATCCTCCATAACAACACTGGCAATATGACAGTCTCAAGAACTGTCTTTATATGGCTGGACTGCATCCAGCCAAACATTGTGCGTGAGCATTACTGTAGCTACAACACACTAGTTGAAGGGTTCACAGCATGTGGTCATTGAATTGCAGTGGAATGACATGTTACCAATACCATAACAGGTGGGAACATGCAGCACCTGTACATCGACTACATGTACACTATATGGCCCAGACCAGATGTGTATCCCCTGCTGTAGGTATTTTACCATATACACCCACACTGTATAGACACATACCGCATGTGGACCCTGCACAGTAAGACACAGTCATATTGGTATACATTGCAAATACCATTTATCCACTCAAGGCATGTGTCAGACATGGTAACTACTGCAGGTCACAGGTATTTATGTGTATGTGTCACACACATACATCATGTGTGCAATGCCATTGCTGGTTTAGGCAATGGCATGCATTGCTATGTACAAAGACCCACACAAGGTCATAAAGTGTGACACAACCACATGTGGCAGTTGTGGGTTACCAAAACATACCTATCTGTACTCTGACAATGGTAATAGACACAGTAGCAGAGCGCACTATTGGCATTACTAGCCAACTAGCCCTGTGTGGCTGTGCTGATAGTGTGGTGACATCCCCTGTGTTTACTGGGGGAATATGCAGCATCTGGTGTATTGTAGTATTTGCCAAAAGGATCTGTTCTCTCACACTTGCATTTACACACACCCTACTACCCCCACACACACACGCACACTTGCCGGATTTATTCCCCTACCTAACTAAGTCACGACACGTGAGAGAGACGCATTAGCAAAGCGCACTATTCGGATTACTAGATAGTTCTTCTCTGGCTGTACTTATAGGGTGCTGACATCATCAGTATTTTGAAAGGGTAATGTGCATCAGGTAGTGTGATCTCCTGATTGCCAAAACTGACATGTTTTTCATACGGAAATGCACACACACAAACTCCCCACATCCAAAAACACACACACTTGCAGGTTTCAAACCCCTACCTAAATATGTTATGGCACCTGAGAGCGACGCTGTAGCAGGTTGCACTATTCTAAGTACTGGCAGATGTCACTTCTCCAGCTGTATGTATAGGGTGCTGTCATCATCACTGTTTGGAAAGGGTAATGTGCATCATGTAGTGTGATCCCCTGATTTCAAAAAGCACATGTTTTTCATACAGAATTGCACACACACAGAGTCCCCACATCCAAACACACACACGTGCCATTGACAGGTTTCAAACTCCTACTTAACTATATTATGACACTTGGGAGAGACGCATTAGCAGAGTGCGCTATTTGAATTACTGGGAGGTTTCCCTTCTCCTGCTGTACTTATAGGGTGCTGACATCATCTGTGTTTAGAAAGGGGAATGTGCATCCTGTAGTGTGTTCTCTGAGTTGCCGAAAGGGATATTTCCTTCATATAGACTTGCACACACACTAGCCCCCACCACACACACTGAGCATTTGCAGGATTCAAACCCCTACCTAGCTATGTTCTGACACTTGAGACGGACACATTAGCAGAGTGCGCTATTCGCATTACTGGGAGATTTCCCTTCTCCTGTTGTACTTATAGGCTGCTGACATCATCTGTGTTTAGAAAGGGGAATGTGCATCCTGTAGTGTGTTCTCCCAGTTGCCAAAAGGGACATTTCCCTCACACATAATTGTACACACACTAACTCCCCTCATCCAAACACACGCACTTGCCATTTTCAGGATTCAAACCACTACCTAACTATGTTATGACACTCGAATCGGACGCATTAGCAGAGTGCGCTATTCGCATTACTGGGAGGCTTCCATTCTCCCGCTGTACTTATAGGGTGCTGACATCATCTGTGTTTAGAAAGGGGAATGTGCATCCTGTAGTGTGTTTTCCCAATTGCCAAAAGGGACATTTCCCTCTCAAAGCCTTTTACACACACAAACCCCACTCACCCACCCACACACACACAAACTGAGCATTTGCTGGATTCAAACCCCTACCTAACTATATTATGACACTTGAGGGAGACGCATTAGCAGAGCGCACTATCCGAATTACTGGGCATCTGTTCTGCACCTGCAGTATTTATAGGGTGCTGACATCTTTATTTCTACAGAGGTATGTACATGCAGTACTACCTGTCAGGTGGGGGATAGCATATATATGCATTTGCAGCCACCTACGTCAGGGTCAGATATGCGCATTGCACTGGCAGGTTATGTTCTATACCATGCTTTGTGACCACAGGACCTGTAACACACAACACAACCAGTCCAGAACACCACACCCACATCCAGGACACACACTTAGCTTCCGTGGGAACAGTGCCGGGATATGCAGGTGTTCACATACACCATTCCAGTTGTTAACATCAGGTACAGGCATATTGTGTGTGAGAACTACTCAGGCCTCTACCACTTTACCCTACAGCCACTACAATTTGTGGGTCCATGTGCTATGGCAGAACCACACACCACAGCCACATGGGGGAATACATATTGTACCTGTCCATCTGCAACGTGGGTACTCACTGTTCCACACCAGAGGTAGACCACCATTGTTGATATCTGACCATACCCACCTTTCCTTGGACATCCATATCCCATCTCCACCCCCAGGCAAGGTTGTCACTGCACAGAAACTGTATTTAGCACAAGCAGACTCTACACTTGTGAAGACTGGGGTGGACGACTTCAGAGGACCCATGCTGGGGGACTATACTGGCCACTCAGCATAATCCTTGACAATTGCATTCTATGAGTATGTGTATGGTTTGCATTGATCATGCTATTCCACGTATACCCATGACTGCTCCACAACAAGACACCTGTCAGCTGTACACCAGCCATATATGCGCCATACAACAGACAGAGTGAGCTAATACATTGCAGAGCTGTAGCCCACAGAGGGAGGACATCTGTGAACAGTTCCGGCATGGCACTTCATTCACACATAATCATTACAACACAGTGTTGACAATGGAATCGTCCAGAGAATGCAGATAGGGCTCCCCTCAGTCTGTTATTGACAGACACCTACTGTCAGAAATCCTCAGCAACTCTCTCCCAGCACACACCAACAACATGGCTGTGGCTTAGCACATTCAATCCCTGGGACCTCCACGGTGCCCCTGCTTGACAGAGGCACAGCTCACTAGCCTCACATGTTGCCTTCTGTGACCTACTTTACAGTGGCACAGTAGCCTACTGTCCTGGGGATGCAGATGCCAAGCACACTCTGGCTGAGCTGTCATTCCCTAGGGCAACAAGCCTAGTATTGACCTCTACACCCATATGTTCAATTGTCGGATGCACAATATTTGTTGTGCTGTTCTACTGTTTGCAGGTCTTTATTGCCATAGCATTCCCTGTTCCTATGACCAACTTGCGTATCTGTGGAAGATGTTTGCATATGATGGCGATCCACTATATCACTTATGTCTCTGTAGTCATTTACTGTGTGCACTGGGCAGATTGCTGTGTTGTGGTTGGTTCCTGGACTGACACGTACAAATATCAGATATGTGCGGCCAACTGCTAAACGGAGATATGGCCTAAGTGTGTGAGCATGCGCAGTTCAGCCTTTCCATGGCATGTTGTCTGACATATGCCTCATTTATCAAAGTGTGCGAGCATGCCCAGTGTGAGCTTTCCATATGTTGCACTCTGAAGTCCACAACATATTTGGGTGTGTGTGAACTTCAACAATATCTCAAGTTTATGGTTGTGTGTTGGGTGTCATGTTGTGTACTAACTGGCCATCTGCTTCATGTCTGCCACAACAGGGATTATACTGTGCCTGCAGGGATTGCATGGGATACTTTGCAGACAGTTCTCAACATACTTTCATAATGACCTAACACTGTAGTACCGTATAGTGTACTGGTTCAGTACTTTCACTGTGGTGGACAGTATCCTGGGCTTTAGTCCTATGACTGCTTGACATCTTCATAGTGAGCACAACAGACTGTGTAGGGGCCAGTTGTGCACATATGACCATGTTGCATTATGTTCAGATATGGGCTACCTACACCAGGCTCGTCCAACGTTGCTAGTGTATTCCACAACATGGGTGGACATTGGCAAACACTAGCAATGTTCCCTAGGCCATTTCTGATGCTAGTCACAGGGTGTGTTTTTCCTTCGACACACATTGTAACTGGAGTTTGCCATGACATATGTCATGATTAGTATACTGTGCCTCCGTCTACCTCTGACATAACAGTAATACCCAGGGTTAGCCTACCATCTCCCATCCACTCATCAGGATTCCTCTTGAGGGGTGTTGATATGTGACTCTCTGGCTGACCTGTACCAGGAGTTTACTGAAGAGTGGGGGTGCCTTCTGTGTTATGGATTATTCTGTACAGCTTGTCCTATGTATGTCAGTGCTGGGGTTCAGGTCTCTCATGTGCATAGCTCACTGCCATTCAGATTGTACAAGGTGCAACATGTTCATTCATTCCAGGTTGGACATGGCTTCATACATCAGGCACAGCTTACCAGTAGCTGGGCAGTATGGCGGTGTGTGGGGCTGCAGTTTGTTTACTCAGGCAACACATGGCATCTGTTCATGCTCTTTGCTACTCCTGGTGGGGTACTGTTGTGGACTTTACAGTTGATGGGGTGTCTGCTGCGGTATATCCCACAGGGGCTATTGTAGTCACTTGTGACGCTGATGGAGGATGACTGCAGATCCACAGTGAGTTCCCCTTATCTACATCTGCCAACCTTCATGTTTGGGTGGGTATATAGTATATGTTTCTGTGAACACTACAGCCACATGTTTGTCCAGTGCAGGATATCTATCACCTTTTGTACCCAGGTCTCACATTACATGTTAGGTACGTCATGGGTTAACACCTGTGTGGTAATTTGTGGGCACTTACTGTATATCCATGGTGGTTGTCTATACACAGTTCTGCAATTAGCTTGCTGACATGGCTATGGCTACAGTTGTCTGTTTGTAGGTGGCCCTTTTTTGGGTTGCTTGTGTCAGCTGGGGGTCGGATATGGTGGGCTGTTTGTACTCCTCTGCATACATGTTCAGTCACAGTCCTTCCATGTTGGCCTATACCTATGGGACATATATACAGAATGGGGGGGGGGCAAGACCAGGCCTTGTGGGATGCCACTCATATCTGCTTTGTTGTTTGACATGGATGCGGCATGTCTGACCATGTCAGTTCTGTCCTTGGTCTGGTTTGCAACCCCTCTACTGACATAGGGGTATATATTTAAGCTGGTGAACATATCCATACTGAACTCGTACGGTATTGTCTAGAAGCATGTGCACGGTCCAGCTACGCTGTGTGGACCACATTGCCCTCATCAATGACCTTATTGACTGCTTCAAATGGGTCAGACATGTTTAGGGGCAGGATCTGCAGTTACAACAGCCACACTGTGTAGGGTCCAGTATCAGTAGGTCCACAATAGCCTTCTGTCTGCGGTACATACTGATCCTTTCCATAGCTGTGCAGAACAAGCTTGTCAGGATCCTGAGGTGGTAGTTTGGAGTATCCATTCAGGCAACACCTTTGTTGTGATGGACCACTGTTGTTTTACACTGCTCTTTGGGTACATATCCTGTGGTAAGGCTGACATTGGGCAGTAGTGTGATTTGGCATTCCATTATTCTTGGAGTCCATGTTGGCCTCAGCACAGGACACCATCACATACCTTTGCTGCTGTGTGTTCTGCTTTGCAGATGATGGCTGTTACCTCAGCATCTGCAATGTCAGGGGACCATCAGTCTGCTGGGATAGGTATTTTGCACTTTGTGGGGAGGGGTGTTTGCACTGCACCTGACAGGTTGTATGTTAGCAATATGTGTGTGTGTTTGGTATGTTGTTTGTAATATCTGTGTGATTCGGAGCATATCTGTGGATGCCGAACATGGTTCCTACCATCAGTTGGGTAAGCCTTGCGATTATCCTTAGTGTCCTGTACGTTTTGTATCTTCATAGGTTCATGGGTTCATACTAGGCTATACACCCTAGGCCATTAGTAAGCCTAGCCAGAGTGTGTGTGTGTCTTTCGCCACCCCTTGCTATGTTCTATTATGGCTATTTATGAATTTCTTCACTGTACCTCTGTCTGGTCGTGACACAGTGAGGACCCCCAGTATACATGTATGATCATCCATCCACATGGCAATATTCCTGTTGAGGGGTGTCAGTGAGGGGCTCTGCCTACCATGGATTGGGATCCTGTTTCTGGGTGTGGGGAGCCTCTGGCTTATGTATCTGTCCCTCCAGCACATCTTATTTCATTATGTGTTGAGGCTGACATCTGTGAATCTCACAGCTCCAATGGCTTTGATTTCCTGTGGTGGAGCATGTCCATTACTCCTGTGTTGGACATGGGCTTGTACAACAGACATACAATGCCTCTGTGTAGGCAGTCTGTGACTGCAGTCAGCTGGGGTGTCTACAGCCAGGCAGCATATGACATATATTTCACACCATTTATCCTGTTGGTGGGGTAACTATGAGGTCTTCTGAACCGCTGCAGGTGTCACGTACAGTACATCCCATATGAGTCATTGTACTAGATTATGGGTCTGATAAGGGAACAGTACAGTGGCACAGTGACCTCTGTTGATGTAGATGTGAATCCTTTCATGATACGGTGTCCAATATCGACAATCTTCCTAGCCACATTGGCATTGTGAGTGTCACATGACAGATTACTGTCGACCTGTGTCCCTAGGTCCCTGATTACTCCTTGCATACATAATGGTTTGCCACCTATGTGGTAATTTGTGTGTACCTTGTCTGGTATTTGGTGGGACATTCATACTGTCCAGTGTCTTCAGGATGTCTGGGTGGAGTTCTTGTGTGTGAGAGTGTGGTCTGTCGCATGCTACAGACTGTACAGCAGTTTTGACTACAGTTAGGTGCACATGGGTGGTCTCCGCTGCTTTGTGCATTGTCAGTTACCTGGCCATATGGGTGTCTGTGCTGCACATGGATACTCCGCCTCCTTTAATGTTTTGGTGCAGGTGTTGGGGCCATAACACATGATATGTGGTATAACCTAGTAGTGCTGGTGTGCTATCACGAGGTTTGCAGCAGGCTTCTGTCACTGCACAGACATCGATGTTCTCCATAATGGGAAGTGCCTCAGGGGCATGCATATTGCAGTTTACACATCTGGCATTGGTCAGCATTACCCTTATGTTTCCTACCACTTATGTTTTCTAGGGTGGTGGGTAGTCTTTTTGGCCTTGCCTACATACGGCTCTATGGAGGCGGCAAAGGCCTTATCCAGTATCCAGACACACACAGGTAACAGGTGCAAGCCATCCCTGGAACAGCAGCATGGCTTGTCATGCTTGACATCTCAAGCAGACAGACATTAGACCCTCTTGGACTGACAGCTGTAACTGTGCCAGCTGTTAAACATGAGCGTTCTGTGTTTGTACTGTGGCATCATTCTTGGTGAGGGTTGGATGCTGCACACAGCCAGTGTCATACCAGCCTGGGGTACATACTCAGAGGGACCATCCATGTCTCTTTTCATGTTGACCAGGGATGTACATCTCAGGTAATTCACACCAGCATGGACATTGAGTGCATCATATTTCTGCTTGCTTTGGGGTGACCTGCGTACTTGTGTTATGTGGCATTTTGTGGCAGCCTACAGGCAGCTTACTCTACCCTTTCCCTTGTTCAGTCTGGTGAGTGGGACAGCAGTGTGTCTGCCTATACAGACACCTGTTACGACTGTATCAGGCATGTTGTTTCTCCTTCTGGCCTGTGACTGTTTGGCACACCAGCTTTGCGTACTATTCGTTGCATGTGCTATGTTTGAAGGTTGTGGTTGCTTGTGATCTGCTTTGGAGGCTTCTGTTGGTGTGGTGTGTTTGTAATTAAGGCCTCCGGGAATATTTGTCTGTGTTTATGTGTTTGGTTTACAGTTGTGGTAGGTCTATGTGGGACTGTGTTTGTGATGTATGTGGTTACCTTCTCCTCCTGACTAGTTTTGACAGTACTGAGTTGGTGGAGCTCAACCTCTGGTTTGGATACATGGTTGCATCTATCACATATATTTGTATTTATTGGGGGGTGTTGTGGTTGTCTGTGTACTTGGGACTGGTGCCACATTGCCTCTGGATTCACAGATTCTACTTGTTGTGGCTGGACTTAGTGGATTGTATGTGTGGACATATGTTATTGCCATACTACTGGTCAGTGATTACTTCCCTTTTTATGTTTGCTCTATCATGTGGTAGCTTCCTCATTCTCTTGCATGGTTTGGTAATGGCTGGAGTCCAGCATGCCAGATGCCTGCGTGTATGGCATTGTGTGTTGTTGTTATTTGTGATTGCATACTCCAAGCATTCCTGGCTGTGTTCATGGAATGCCTGTATAACATGTTCTGTGGTGTGTCCCATATTCTGCACTTGCACGGGGCCTTTTGTGGATTCAACATCAGTTTGGAGGGCTGCAACCTATGCTTTACACATGTTTTTCACTGTGGTATTCTGGCCAGGGACTGGGGTCAGGATGTGTATATCCAGTGTGATTACTCTATGGTCTGGTCTTACCAGTGAGGGGTACACTTCTCATCTTGCCATCCAGTACCCATGTTGCTGATTATCACATCCAGTATGCTTACCCCTCTTGTGGGAGTGGTAAATTGTTCCTGGGCATTTTGGTTTATGGATTCTGGGAAAGTTTCTTCTACTGTGTTGGTGCTAGTATAATGCTCCCGGTGTATGTCTGGGTATTTTCAGTCAAGCAATATAATGTGGTTTGGGGGGCTTGATATATTCATATATTCCGACATAGGCCAGGTGCAGTTCCTGGTATTAGGACAGTAGTCTGCAGCAGGCTATATACTGGGAGGCGGTTTTAGCCATTGGTATTTGACCATGGCTAATCCATGCTGCTTCTTGTTGTGGTACCAACTTGGGGGTGTGGTTACCCTTGACATTTCCTGCTAGTCACCCTCCTTTTGTAGCTTGTTCCATGTTTTGCGGCTGTACAGCACAGTATGAGGTGTGACCTGGTAGTGTTAGGGTGCTGATGTGAGCCTTGACCCAGTTCTCTATTACAGGACTGGTATCTACATTCTCCATACTGTGTGCGTTTACACTGCACACATCTTGCTGTTTAGACATCTGTCATTGGGTAGCATTACATCTAGGTTCCTATCCCTTGTGGAACCTATGAAGGTGGGTTTGTGTTTTGAGACTTACCTATTCAGGGCATGCTGTGGGTACTGACAGCCTTTGCCAGTATCCATGGGGCATGGCATGATAGGTGCATGCCACCCCTAGCAGGTGGTGCATCATGTCATGCTCCGCATGTCTTCGCAGCCTGAAACACATTGGCTCCCCTTTGACTAACTGCATTACTTCAGCCAGTTATTGCACTTGATCATCCCATTGTCATTTTGTGGCTTCATGCTTGGTGAGGGTGGATGTTAGTCAGGGTGCTCATGTGTGCATATAGTACATGGTGTTACATTACTTAACACATGGCATTCATGCCTCAGGTGGTGCTGCAGGGCTGCCTCTGTCGGAAGTGCATATTACACTTCCCTGTACATGTTTGTGAGCAGGTCATGTCATTTTAGGCATCCATGTTATTATTTGAGTGAGTCAGAGGGGGTATCATTCCCAGGGTTCCTACTGAGCCAGTGTATGTGCTATGCGTTGCTTCTTTGCCAAGGCCAGGGCATACTGGGCACGCCTCCTTCTGCCTACTGGGGCAGGCTCAGGTTGTTCCTCCTCCGAGTCACGCTCTGCCTGTGATGGCCTTGGCAATGGTGGGGGGCTGTTTGGCCCAGCCCTATGCTGGTCCTGCTGCAGCTGTTTTTGCAAGATCATATTAAGTAGCATAGCACATACCATGACAATTTGGGTACATGTAGTTGGTGTGTACTGCAAGGCTCCACCAGATGTGTCCAGACACCGGAACCGTGACTTGAGCAGCCCAAACACACGCTCTATTACATTACGTGTTTGTGCATGTGCCTCATTATGGCATTCCTGCTCAGGTGTGTGTGCATTTCTGATGGGTGTCATCAGCCACGGCTCCAGTGCATAACCTGCATCCCCCACTAGGTGTCCGTGTGGGATGTCCCCATTGGCAAATGTCTGGTACAGCTGCATCAAATGCCAGATGTGGGAATCGTGGTAACTCCCAGGGCAGCCAGCACACACATTCATTATTATGCCCTGGGCATCACACATGACCTGGCAGTTGATGGAGGGGAAGCTCTTGTGGTTAATGTAGGCCCTACCCCGCTCACTGGCTGGTGCTTTGATGCATATGTGCGTGCAGTCTACTGCACCCACTACCTCAGGGTATTCCGCTATTAACTGGAAGAGACGCATATTGCTGGCCAATACCTCACGGGCATTGGGGAAATATACATGATCACCGACATGTGCTGACATGGCATCCAGGAACTGGTGCAGTACCCTGGAGGCTGATGCCTGTGATATCCCCATCATATCGCCAGTTGGTCTCTGGAAGGTACCTGTTGCTAGTATTCTTAGGCCAACACATACCTTGGTTTCCACTGGGATGGGTTCCCCTCTGTTGGTTCTGCGTGTGAGGCATGGCCTGCACAGCTCAACTATTTGCTGCAGGAGCTGTCTGTCCACTCTATAGCGCTCTACTATCTCCAGCTCATGTAACCTGTGGTAGGTGACCCTGGGCCTGTACACTCTTCTCCGTCTCCTCACTGTGGGTTGTCTGGCACCATCTGCATTGTCACCACCCTCAGAAAGTCGCCTATGTCTCATTATGACAGCTATGGCAGCCCCTAACATTTCTGCTCTGAGTTAAGCTTTTTCAGTTTTCACTTCTATTAGCTTACTCCTGTCTTGCAGTGTCTCTTAAGAGAAACATTCTGCACTACTGTTTGCAGAGTTTTAAGTGCTGGGCAGGGCTACTATTCTGCCTGTGTAATTGCCTACTTCTAATTGTTTTCACCTGCTAGCTTCAGCAGTTATCCCTGCTAGCTTCGTATTAATTCTGTTGCTTCCTTTTTCCTCTCTGTTTCCTCAGGGGGGAGCAACGTGCATACCATCAGAAACACGCTTACAGTGGCTTACACACGTGCACACATGCTTACACAGTTCAGAATCTACTTATTCGGGTTAGAACGCGCGTACACCCATGCAAACACTGTTACACGTCTGCCAACAGCCTCCAACATACTCAGCCTGCCCTACACGTGCGCACACCCGCGCAAACAGTGTTAAACATCTCCCAACATGCTCCCACATGCTCAGTCTGCCTTACACGCATGCACACTGCGCTACTCACGCTTCATGGCGTGCACACATGCACATGCACGCCCAGCAAGAAACTTTGGTGTAAGTAACAGTGTACACCTTCCATTTCTTGACTTTCCATGACTTATCTAGTGGCACACCTCTTTCCATGATCTGTGTCTGTCATCTGTCATGTTACACTGACCTCCAATGAACTGCATTTCTTTCTACCATTCCCCCCTGTGATGTCACCTATCTCCTACTCTATTCCTCCCCTTATGTATCTCTTACACTACTCAGACTGTGCTCATTTGCTATGTGACTGTGAGATTCAGTATCCTAACCCTCATTTACATGAGATTGCCTACTAATGCTTAGTTACATGTCTTAGACTCAGCTTCCCCCCTTAGCAACCACTACACGGTGGCCATGTTGTTTTTGGTCTGCTGGTCCCTGCATTGTCATTCCATGTATTGCATAAAACCCACATTTGTGGGTTTATAACCTTCTTTTTTATGATTTTATACAGCGCAGCCCGTTTGCGCGGGGCTGCACTGGGTTTAAACATGGGCGATTGCCGAAAAATAAAAATTATATTTTTAATATTTTGGCATCAGGTTATATTGCCAATAGCCACATATTTGGCCATTGGCATGCTGCCTGAGTCATATGCACCCTTTTTATGGAGCTGACATGGCTCCGTTGTGGAATATGCAGAAACGTACTCAATTGTCAACTGAGTACATTTCTGCAGCTAAAACGTCTCTTATACGGACTGGTTTCTGCTTCATGGATCGTTAATATACCTCATTTGCATACCTTTCAGCTGCAAGTGAGGTATTTAGCATGTTCACACCCAGTCCGTGTAAGAGACGTTTTAGCTGGTCTCTTACACGGAGTTTAGGGCTGTTCCTGGATCGCGAGGCTTGCATGGAGTGTTGCACGTCGTGCAAGCCTTCGTGAATCCTGCCCACTATGTCCTCACATTTCAAACAAATGTTCATCTTTCTGGAACCATATGGGTTGTGGAAGAACTATAAATGGCAAACTCTTCAGCACAAACTATTTTTATAGTGGTAGTATTCTTTAGGTACCAGGTCTTAAACCGAATTTTATACATCACAGTAAACACAGTAACTATTATGTTTATAATATTTTGTCAACAACTTACAACACTGCAGCAATCACTCAAGCTACACATATACTGTCAGCAGCATTTTATTCATCTAGCTAAGAGCTTTCATATGAGGCTAAGACTTCTGACTGTCTTCTTTGGTTGTTGAGATATTTAGAAAAATGTGAACATTATATTTATATAAATTAATATCATAAAAACAACAGTTAATATCTCTTTATCTGCACCAGACAGAAATCCAATAATGCAGTTGTTTATAATTGTGTAAGCTTTAAGATGAAATATTTTCAAACCTTATATATAGCATGGTTTTGGAATTATTGATGCAAATATGAAGAAGCAATATTTGATGCCTAGAGGCATCACTAGGAGGTAACTGTAGATGCACCTGGAGACGTCACTCGGAGGTAATGAGCCATCAGATTGCTAGTTTGACAAACTAGATTCTAAATGATTATGGAATTAGTTACCATTTCATAGTAAAAGCACGCAGTTCAGTTCCTAGAATCCACTGCAGTTGGTGTCTCCTAGTAGCTGATAAGACAGAGACTATCTCACTACAAATCATCAACGTTTAGTGAGACTGAAGATTATGGAGAACATCTGGCACAGCGACAACCAGCAACTGTAGTGAAGTGGATAGTATTAGTTAATATTAATGATTCATAGGTTAGTACTAGGCTAACTGCCCTCCTGGGCCATTTTAAGCCTAGCCAATTGCTCCATGTGAGAATCAAACCCTGCACCTTGCGTCTGCAATGTAAACAACTTAACCATTATGCCATTCTCCCACCCCAAAAATGCCACTGTCATTTCCTTCTTTTCCTTTTTCTCAGTATCATAAGGATCGCTACCTAAAACACAAATCTACAGCTCCATGATGCTTTCATTCCATTCCATGTCATCTTCCCATTCCTTCTTCCCATCAGTCTTTATGTTCCTCTCTTCATCACTTTCAAGGGTTCCACTTCCAGGACCTGTCACCTTGATTCCCCTTCAGTCTGCTCTTATTGCAATATGGTCCAGTAAGCCTTCTCTTGTCTACCGGTGTTCTCCATCCTCAGTATAGCTATCTGTCCTTAAATATACATCCAACCAACTAGTTGGCTTAAACTGAAGACTGGACACAGAAAATAGCAGTATCATTTCTCCAGTCCTTCTTTCCTCTATTCCTGTCAGGCAGCTCATTTTTTAGGTACTAGAATATATGCTAGCCCATATCCTGCTGGTTCAGAATTCCTGATTAAGTAACAGGGAAGATATGAAGTTATCTGAAGAGCTTAGAGATAAATTCCAGCATCTGCATGACAGGATGTCTTCATTAATTCTATTGTGTAGCAAGGAACTTCTCTGAGTGTCAGCAGTGCAGATGCATTTTGCAGGTCTTACAGTCTTGCCTATCTCACCTTCTGATGATGGAGGTGTCACATGCAGTATGAGCAGTTCACTGAAAGCTTGATCAGCGTAGACTGTGTAGTGTTTGCTGCAGCTAAAGCCCCACATAAATGTCATGGAAATGTTGATATCACATGACAACCTAGTAATGTGGTACAAATACAACAGTATTCACAGAAGTTTCAAGGCTAATTTAATCCAGTGACTATGTACACCTTGTCAACACCAGTCAAATGGCTTTACTTCCTTTCTCAAGGAAGGAAGGCCATTTAGATCTAGGGTAAATCTGAGAGTACCAATCAAGTCATCCAGGCTTAGTTTGAAGGAAGACATTCAATTACATTTCTTAACCTGCAGAGGAAGTTTATTCCATAGATGGTGGAGATGCTAGGTGATGAATCCACACCTCCATCACATTCAGCTTATCTACTAATGAAGATTGATTTCCTATTATATGATAGAAGATTGCATCTTGATCAAACTTGAAAGCACGAAACGGTATATAAGCGAATTCTTTCCCTGGGAAAGAAATAGCTTGGCCACCTTCATTATTTTGCCGTTTTTGTCACTGTAGTGCAATCTCAGAGTTGGTATATTTAAGTAGAGGGGGGTGTGGGGGGCACAGCCCCCCACATTGGGAGATTGGGGGCAAAGACCCCCACTTTATGTAATGTTTTAAATTTTTTTCTTCTTTTTTAGAACAGCGATTTTTTTCTCAGTGTTTGGGATTGTAAGCTTTTGCTTACATGGGGTCGATAAATCAGCGTTCGCTTTTAGACCCTGAAGATTCAGGTCTCTTGTACTAGTGCTAGCTGCACTGCTTGACTCATGGAGATATAAAAGGACAAGGATGTCTGGATCTCTAATGGCAGGGTAAGCAAAACATAGATCACACCTCAGGAGTCTATGAGGCACAGGGTACAGGGATAGGGCTAGCAACTATGGTTCTTAAGACCAGAGAACTTTTTGGTATGGAATCTCTGGGACGTTCAAGTTTGGTGATATGTCAAATGAGGTACATCCCAAATGGAGCAATGTATTCTATAATGGTTCTGATCAATGCTGAATAAAGGGGAATGATGCCATCTTTGGATTTAGACAAAAAACTTTGGTTATTAGTTATGCTAAGTGGCAGAATTCCATAACTACAGTTGCCATGTGATAAGCAAAGGACAGAGAGAGAACTACCAACCCAAGTGTCCAGGTCTTGTTTATTAAGGGAGTGTTACTTATACTGTGTGTTGTGGGTAATTGCTGTTTTCCAAAACAAACAATGCTACTCTTGTTAGCTTTCAGTGTAAGCCCATTATCCATATAACTGATATCAACTAGAGTAACCTCTTTCTAAAAAGTAAATAAAATGAAACAATATACTGTAATCCACAGGATAAACGCTCCGTTGTACAGACCAGATAAAAATAATAATAAAAGTATCAAGTAAATAGTCACAGCGTGACCAAGGAACACTGAGTCTCTGAATCCTTTTAGCATAAACTATATATTTATTTTATACAAATAAAATGGTGAGCGCTTTCGCATTTAAGCTTCATCAGACCTTAAAACATCCAAGAAAGAACACTTCATTTATAAAAATTCAAAAACCCAATCACCAATCAGGTCATCACATCAATTAAAATACTAATAGGTTCTTAAAAATACAATATACAAAAAAATAAAACGTGTAACAAAATACAAAATGTAATCTATGGAAAGAATAGAAAGAATTTGAAGAGGTTACTCTGTTATGAAAGGAGCAATGATTATATGAACAGTGATGTAGGAATTACCCTACCATGTGGTGGCTGTAATTTTTCATTTTATTTACTTTGTTCATCTTAATCCACGGGGACATGGCAGCAGAACAACCAGCGGCGATCGAATTGGATTATAACCCTGGTAAGAGCAACAGGGTTGAGGCAACACTCTGTGAGAGGTTTTCCCAATATTTGATGAAAGACATGAGTTTGTTATGGCAACTCGACACCGGCGGCATAGGTAATGATGTCAGTGGTGCGACTGAAAACTTGGAACAATTACAGAAGAGCATGGAGGAGATAGAGCGTGACTTTTTTAAATTGAAGAAGCTGCAAGCACAGCATCATCACTTCGAATTTTGCCTGGAAAAGAGGATTGTACCTCGAGGATTACGTGGATTACATGTGTTCAATATGCCCACACAGGGCTTGCAATATCCAGAGTTACTTACTCATTGGCAGCAGTTAAACTTAGAGGTAAGCGCAAAGTACATGCGTTTATTAATTGACTTTTTTTGGTCCTGAAGAGGACAAGTTAAAAGAGACTTTAAAAGAGAGACAGGAGGTTTTGTTTAATAAATACTCAAAAGAGACTGAATCCTTTGCTTGAAAGTCTTTTGGATGGTGTAGCCATTTTTGAACAGAAATTAATACAACAAAAGAAGACGAAAATCACGAGGGATATTAATGACTTTAAAACAGGCCACGTCTTCATGTGGCCTCATGTAGGACAGAATAATGAAAGAATTTCTAATTTTAATGTTGATATTTCTGGCGATAACATTTCTGTGGCTAAGAAAACTGTTTTATCCACTAATTATGCTGCTAGTGTCAGTAATAGTCCAGTTCTTATTGAGAAAGTTAATACAAATGAGAAATGTGTTGAACAAACTGCTACTCACATTAGGAATGTTGGCAATATTGTAGAGACATGCTCGGAAGAGCGCAGTAATGCTGTGACACTTTCATTACCTGGTGTGATACCAGAGATGATTATAGATGGTGGGATATGTCCACCACAGTTAACAGGAGGGAATCTTTATCCTAATGTGGTCATTAATAAGAGGAAGGTTGACAGTAATGTTTTAGAAAGTGATAGGGTTGTCAGACCCAAGAATAGAAATAAAATGAATGCACATGATACTCAGTCTAATGAAAATACTTTGAATATGAATTGCAATGGGGTCATAGGGGAACTCCCTTTTCCTTTACCAGTCAGGATCGACAGAGGAGGGAGATGGACGAGATCCATGAGCAGAGGGCACCAGAAGCGCAAATTCTCAGGGTAATACAACCCAAATCAAACCCTGAAAAAGATGTGGGGGAAGGCGGTAAATCGTTGATTTTGAATATTTCCTCTTATGATTTGTCCCCTGAAGAGAAAGAAGTGTTATGCAAGGGCCTGAATTTTATTCCCACATGTAGAAGTAGAATGTCTGATACCATTCTGGATTTGAAAGTTGTTTGCAGGAACGTTATGTTACGTTTGCAATATGGCAATCCTGTTAGGAGAGACAGCCATATAGATAGTAGTTCACGCTGCCCGCAATTTAAGAAATTAAGTAATTTTGTTTCCAATAATCATCCTTTAGTAGAAGCTTATATGAAACTTACAGAGAGAATATATATAGATTCTACGATAATCAGACAAGTAGTGCTAATAGAAAGTTCAAGCATAATTTAACTTATAGAGAGAGAGAGTAGCATTGAGGGATTTACAAAATAATACCTCAGTTATTATAAGGCCAGCATACAAGGGTGGCCTTATTGTTGTTATGGACAGAACACATTATGTACAGTCTATGGAAGCAATGTTGTGTGATGACAACTATTATAGTAAGATCACTGTCACTGATGTTCATAGGATTATTTCAACGGTTCAGAATACTTTACATGATGTATTTGTTGGAAATCTCATTATGGAGGAAACATATAACTTTCTTAAAGTAGCCAATCCTCTGATACCTTTAGTACAAGGGCTGCCGAAGGTGCATAAACATTCATATGACCCACCGATGAGGCCTATAGTGGCAGGTGGAGGGTGGATTACAGAGCCCCTATCAATTTATGTTGAGAGACATTTGAGACCAGTTATTAATTTGAACAAAGTGGTTTTGAAAGATTCCAAACAGTTTTTAATAGATTTGTATGAATGTGTCAAAGGGATTCATGACTTTAAGAATGTGATTTTTGTAACATTTGATGTGCAATCCCTTTTTACAATGATTCCCAATGAGTTGGGACTACAATATGTACATGAGTACTTTCTGACTAATAGTGAACTCACTTTAGTACAAATAGATCTTGTTTGTTATTTCTTGGGGATTATCTTAGAGAATAATCTTTTTACTTTTAATGGGGAGATGTACATTCAAAGACATGGCGTGGCTATGGGCACTTCATGTGCCAATAGTTACGCCAATATGTTCCTGGCACATTGGGAAAATATTATATTATTTAATAAAGAAGAATTTCAGACCAATGTGTTGTTTTATAGACGGTTTGTCGATGATTTGTACCTCTTATGGCAAGGAAGCCAGGGAGAGTTATGTAAGTTCCATCAGATGATGAATGGTCTCACTAGTTGCTTGAAATTTACTGTTAATTGGTCTTATACACGAATAGAATTTTTAGATCTCTATGTAGAGAAGTTACATGATTCCATTATTAACACTGGTGTTTTTCGCAAGACATGCTATAGGAATGCACTTTTATCTAGATCAAGTATTCATCCGGGTTATGTCTTTCAGAATTTGATGAAAGGTCAAGGCATGAGGGCATCTAGGTTGAATCCCACGCTTGGTGGGTTTGAGACTGAGATTAAGAATTTAGAAAATAGATTATTAGAGAGAGGGTACAGACATGATGAGATTGTCAAGAGTTGGGCAGAGTTGGATAGGTTGAGAGAGAGTACTACAGCCCCCTATTTTGGACCAACCTGTGGGGCTCTGAGGAGTGTCGACCATGATCTTATTGGTAACAAGGGTTGTATCAGGATTCCCATTTTCTGTACCGGAGACAATGAACAGTTGATTGAAGTCTATACTCAGAATTGGTCCATTTTACAAGTTGACACAGAAATCAGTGAGATCGTGGGTGAGAGACCTAGGTTCCTCTATAAGAATAGAAAGAATTTGAAGAGGTTACTCTGTTATGAAAGGAGCAATAATGATATGAACAGTGATGTAGGAATTACCCTACCATGTGGTGGCTGTAATTTCTGCTCTCTGATTAATACCTCTAGTTTTTTTTATCATCCTGACCTTCATAGGGATTTTGTGTTTCATGCTAATGCCAACTGCAGAACCTTTAACATAGTTTACCTAGCAGAATGTGTTACCTATAACTCATTCTATGTTGGGAAGACCAATAGGGTCCTACATGATAGGATTAGAGAGCATATGTACAACATTAGGAAAAGATCGGAACATAATGCACTCTCCAAACATATTATACAAGTTGGTGACACACATTCTTTCACATTTAGGGTCATTGAGAACATTATACCTACCCTTAGGGAAGGGGATATCAGTAATCACACAGAATATAGGGAAACAACCTGGATTATTATTCTTTGAGCAGATAGGGACAGTGGGCTTAATGAGAGGGCATCCATTAAGCCCCTGTTAAAGAAAAGAAGAGTTCAGAAATAACAGTTTATGCTTACTCTTTTTTATGCCTATTTACATCTCTGAGATGTTTATAAATTATGGTTATAAGTTTATTGTTTAATATTTGATAGATTTTTATTGTTCTGCTCGGTTATTTTGTTACATGTTTTATTTTTTGTATATTGTATTTTTAAGAACTCATTAGTATTTTAATTGATGTGATGATCTGATTGGTGATTGGGTTTTTGAATTTTTATAAATGAAGTGTTCTTTCTTGGATGTTTTAAGGTCTGATGAAGCTTAAATGTGAAAGCGCTCACCATTTTATTTGTATAAAATGAATATATGGTTCATGCTAAAAGGATTCAGAGACTCAGTGTTCCTTGGTCACTCCGCTGTGACTCTTTCTAAAAAGTACAGATATATGAGGAGGGTTTTGACAGGTGCACACAATTTGCAGTTGCATGCAAGTGGTTATCAATTTTGAGATCTGAGATGTAAATACTGAAAAAGGAGATGACCCATTACAAACACCTGGGGTATACCGCTAGTTACTTTAACACCATCTGAAAAAGCACCTGCCACATGAACTATATGGATTCTGTCTTCCAGCCAACTGACTATTCATCATGCTGTATAAGAATATATGCTTAAGGTTGATACATTTCTTACAATGCCAGCATGAAATATGGTACTGAAACCAAAGGTCTTGTCTTTCCTGACTTCCAACTTGGGGACCCTGAAGATGGATCTCTTTTTCTGCCCAGTTTAATGCACAAATGCAATAAAATTCTGAACAGCAGCTCAGGGTACTTTATAAAGGCCTTGGATGAGACATCTGTTCTCTACATTCTCTCTACTGCCAGATGACCTAAGAGATCTACTACAGAAAGAAAAGAAAAGGAACAATTAATTCTGCTGTCTCATTCTCAGACATCCATGTTTATTTTTATCTTTTTAACTGAAAACATTTCTCCATAGATGAGTTTGACCATCACTCGACCAACTGAACTCCAACTCATCCTCCTCCCTATACAAGTCCAGCTTATCCCCTCAAATCAGAAGCTTCTTCTAAATGGGAAAAACAGAAAAGGGATGACACTCAATTATCCTAAGACTGGAGAACTATACAGGTTAGTTTCAATGGCAGTACCACCCTCTGTGAGGCCAGTATTTTTTGCTTACCTTAATACTCATTGCCCTGATGCAGCCTAAACAAGAAAACTCTCACAATATCAACTACTAGTACATGTTTCCTTCTACACGTGCCAACCTTGGTTACAGAGTGTGTGAATATATTGCATCTTGGGCAGTTGTCCCAAGCTCTATGTGCTGCATTGCTACAATAGACTTTGTTAGGCATCAGGTATTGTAGAAGATTGAGGTGCCCCCTGAGATCAATTGCACTGGCACTCAGTCCGACCATCTCCATCCCACTCCTCTAGCACCTGAGCTGCCACTCAAATCGGGGTTATCTGGGATACAGTGAGGGATTTATATCACTATGCCAAGTATCCTGCTATTTTGTTTTTCTTCTAAAAAAATGTTGGCCAATCCTGGAGGCTCCTCATTAAAAATTATTTGTTTAAACATAAAGACAGATTTTAACAGGTATGTTCATGGTCTGCATTTGACATATGACTGCTGACATTTTAGTACCTAACAGCAGTATATTTTCTCAGATATTATATGGATTTTGCAAGAGACCTGAAAACCTTATTTGTCTAAATGACAGCAGTTTTCACTAGTGCCAGCAATAGATTTTTTTCCTTTACAGGTGAATTTGCCTCTGGTATTGAAATATTTCCCATTACTTTTGAGCAAAGAAGTCACTTATGCTTCTGATGCACACCATTCTCCCAGTCTTTGGAGCCTTAGTTTTATTTCCAGTGGTAGCATTCTTTTTATATAGAAGGTCTACACAATAGACTCTAGGTTGGTGGTTTTGTCCACTGTGATCTGAGTTTTGTTAGAAAAAAAAATGGCCTAAGTCCCCCTTTGAGTAAATATATTTTTCCTTTGAAATTAATGAATGTTGTGAAACTGATTTTCTTGCTGGCAGCTATTTCTGTCAGAATGGTATAACAAATACAGACTTCTATATGTGCTGTCTGCCTTGTACAATTTTTCATGTAAAAATATGGTTTTCTCTACCAAACACCACTCTTTATGCCTGAAATAATAGCTAACTTTGTTTTACCTTTAAAAATTAGCTTTCTGACAAATTCTCAATGTGATATGCAGGTGAAATGATTTTGCATATTATGGCTGTAAGAAAGCAACTTTTGGCCTACATCTCCAAAATCAGAAATCATTTTGTTTCCTTTTGCTCCTATTAAGTTTAGGGCTCTGGACCATTTCCATTTGTCTAGATGACTGTATTATTTTTTCTTTAAATGGGACTGGGGAGAATTTTCAATATCCATACAGGTGCACATTTTCAGCCAAATGGCCATTCATCAAACATTCTTCTTTCACTAGGCAGTAAAGAATGGTTATGATTGTGAATAAGATCTGTTTATCTAACAAGAGGATGCTTTGAGTGTACCATGCAAGTGCCTACCATCATCAGGAAATGCACTCTGCAAATATGTTGACGTACAATTAAAACCATTTGGTTGTGAAATATCAAAGACCTACATAAACTATATTTGTTAATTGCTGTAAATGCAAAAGTGGATATTAAAATATCACATCAGTTCCTCAGAAAAAAAAAATTTTAGAAACATACTGGATTCAAATATTATCAATGTCTTATTAATGGCAAAATGAGGCAGCCACCTAGGATTTAATTTGGCAAGAAACAGTTTCATATTGTTTGGTTAAAAGATGTGGCCACGGTATTTCTTTACTTTAAAAAATAAATGAATAAGCAAACAGCCGGAAACACTTTTATTCAAAAGCAGGCACAGCTGTGACACCCTATGAGAGAGGTGCTATAAACAAGACCACTGAAATTATGAGCTGTTTCATCCCACCTTAATTCATTGTTGAGATTATGGGATGACAAAAGTAGAAAGCCTATAAATTTTAAATGGTAAAGTGAATGTGATGGCTGTTGGGAAAGAATAGCAGTAGCCAAAATAGGTGGTACACAAGATCATTTTTTTCCTGTTAGGCTAAAAGATATTGCCAGTAACTGCTTTGCAGAACTAGTGTTGGAAAACTTTACAGTGGTCAACTGCAT
Organism: Protopterus annectens; assembly: GCF_019279795.1. Taxonomy (NCBI): domain Eukaryota; kingdom Metazoa; phylum Chordata; order Ceratodontiformes; family Protopteridae; genus Protopterus; species Protopterus annectens. The sequence continues at coordinate 1,987,772,392 of NC_056739.1, forward strand.
GGTTGTGTGCAATGGAGTTGAATTAAATTTCTGTGGCTGATATTTTCTTTTCTATTGTCTTTTTTATTACATTTAGATATTTGAGATGTTTATAGTAAGCAAAATAGCTATAATTGCAGACTAAGGATGCTTGCTCTCTGTGGATGAAAATACTGATTGTCATTTGCTCATTATTCTGGTTTTGCAGCACTAATGTAATTTATGTAAAAGAAGTGAAGCAAGTTAAATAGTTTATTCTGGCTATTGTTTGGGTGAAATAAGGTTGAAATACAATATCATGGCCATTATTTTTATCAGTATAGGATATATATGCTTGATAATAACTTCAGAGTACAAAAATGGTTAGCAAAATAACTTAGGAAACAGAAAGTTGAAATGGTCATTGCCAAACTTAGGGAGCCAATAACAGGAAAAATACCCAGAGATCCTCTAAAGGTATTAGAAATATTTCAGAAAATTTTATGAAAATCTGTATAAAACAAGAAAAAGCACAATGGAAATATTTATGGAAGACTTAAATGTGCCAAGGTTAATGGTAGATGAGGTGCAACAATTAACAGTTAAGATAGGAAGAGATTTGATAAAAATAATGAAATATAACCAATCTGCAGGAACGTTTCCAGGAATGGATGATATTCTGGTGGAAGTTTAGAAGTGAGGAGGGAAGAATGTGATAAAGATCTGGAAGGTTTGGTTTAACAGTATCATCCAAAAGTTGAAGCACCGACATCCTGGAAAAAAGCTGTGGTGGCTATAATACCTAAAGATGGTAAATACCCATCAGACCGAGCTTCATATAGGTCCATTTCAATTTTTAAACCAATATAATAAAGTGCTTATGTCTATAAGTGGGAGGGTGGTGTAATGGTTAAGGTGCTTACCTTAGAAGCACAAGGTGCAGGGTTTGATTCTCACAGGGGGTAATTGGCTAGGCCTAAAAATGGTCCATGAGGACAGCTAGCCTAGTAATCATCTATGAATCTATAATGGCTAAAAGAATGGCAAAAGTGTAGCCGAAATGGCTAGATATGGATCGATGTGTTTTTTTTTAAGAGAGGCAACATTTGATAACATTAATGGAACAATTTTGATCAAGAGTGAAGCAGAATGTTGTTGGTGGGTCTTGATGCAGAGAAAGTATTCAACAGAATAAGCTGGGATTTTATGAGCATGGCAATATATGAGAGATCAGAGGCAAAAGCCAAAGTGCAGGGTTCCTGTCTGATAAGTGGTGCCTGAACAAAGATACCAGGTAAGGGTTTCCTCTTTCATCTTTGTTTTTTAATTATATTTAAAACCATTGACAAAGAAAATAAGGGAGTCAGAAATTCAAGGATACAGTTGGTATGGTAATCAAGAAAAACTGGCTTTATATGCAGACACAAAAACAAGAAATAAGTGCAACCCCAAAGGGAAACCAGTAAAATACAAAGGCACTTGTGAAGCAGTGTGTCCAGTGCAAAATAAACAATTTATTAAAAGGCCAGAAAAAAACTCAATTTTTTGCTGGCCTTTTAATAAATTGCTTATTTTGCACTGGGCACTTTGCTTCATAAGTGCCTTTGTATTTTATACGCAGGCAGTATTATTTTGTACCTGATAAAACCATTAAAGGGTATCTCAGTGTTGTGGAATATCCTGAGACAGTTTAATTTTTTTTCTGGATATAAAATGAATGAAGATAAAACAAAAGCTATAGCTGTAAACTATCTACCCACACATGAACTGGTTCAGCAATATTCATATTTATGGGGACATAATAACATTAAGTATTTAGGAGTATGGGTTAAAATAATTGTTATGGTTGCTAAAGTTTTGTGGGAGGAGACTAAACAAAAGATAACACAAAAACTGAGAAACTGGAAGCTCTTGTCTATAGATATGGATAACACGATACAAACAATAAAAATGTTTGTGGTCCTTTTAGTTTTATGCACAGGCATATTTTTTATCAACCAGAGGAGAAGTTGTAGATATTAATAAATAGAGTTGATTATCTTGGAGAGGAAAGGGGAAGAGGGCAATAGTTAACTGGATAAGTTGATCCTTCCAATAGATCAAGGTAGTTTACAATTACCTCAGTTGAAGGTATATTGTAGAGACACATAGCTAAGGTGCTTATATAATACACAAGCAGAAAGCTGCAATTCAAAGTGGAGATGATCATGAAGCAGGGGAAGAAATTTTAGAAATAAAGAGAGAGTAGGATTTTGTATTCAGATCTTTAAGGAGATTAACAACAGTCATACAAAATATTATATTCATAAGATAGCAGAAAGTATGCTAATAACTAAGTCAACATGGGACTGGAGAAAGGAGATTCTGTTGATAGGGACAATTGTAATTAAGGGTACAGAGACTAGATGAGAGGTGACTGGAATTTTCTGGAGGAAACTGGCAAAGGAACCAAGGTATTGGGAACAAGTAATTAAAAAGTGAAAGGTAAGAAAATGGGAAGAGGCCAAGAAAACATTTGGACTGCAGGCTAGAGACTGCCTTTTCTGTCCAGGATTGATATCAGACTATAGGCAAAAAGAAAGGGATAGGGGAATCCTAAGTGAAAGACATGCACTGGTACAGTTTTTTAGTCGGATTTATAACAGAAGCTGCTGTTAAAAAGGGATAATTACTAGGGCATATAAAATAATGCATGATACCTATAAGAATCAATCAGAGGATAGAAAGACTGGGAAAATAGACTGGATAAACAATTTACAAGGAAACAATGGGAGGACATATGTATGGCTCCCAGGTATGCAGCTTAGTCTAGAAGATTTAGGACTTTTGCTTGGAAGTGTTTGTGTTAGTATTTTTATACTCCAAGCAGACTGCAAAGAATTTATCCTCAGGTAGATGGCAAAAGGTGGCAGAATGAAGGGGAAGAAAGAGTTAACTGGCAACATATGTTTTGGGAGTGTAAAATTCCCTACAGAGTATCAGAAATACTGGGCAAGCAAATGGATGTAACTAAGGAAATGATTTTTCTGAGCTAGGATAAAAGATATGAATTTCCTAGACATAGTAAGGCCTTCTTAAGTTTAATTCTTGGGGTCGCCAAAAAAGCAATTACTAGCTAAGGGAAATCAACATCTAAACCAACCATATTTGAGTACTGAATATTGTAACAGAGATAAAAAAATCTGGAAGCATGATCTTTAGACCATAGCAGAAGTAAACTACATAGGGAAAAAGGAAATCGTGGGAACAATACATGCAGAAAGATGTTTTGGAGGAGGACTGAGGTTTAAGGGAAAAACTGACCAATTTATGTAATACTGTATTGATTATATTATACAGAAGAAAATATGTGATGTATAATGTTTGTAACTATGAACATGTTAATATGGTTTATTTTATTTTATATAAATGTAAGTTTGCCTATGTTACAAGTGATAATTCCATAAAGGTGGTTAAAATATCAGATATATAAAGTGGCTATAATTCTGGGTGGGTGAGTGCTCTCTGTGAATGAAACTAACTGACCCTTTTATCATTTGCTCAGGTAAAGCAGTCATTAATCTGACTTTTAAGGAGTAGTGTGTATTTGTGTGAAGACTGCTTTAATAATGTTGTACTACTTTATTTATTTTTTATTTTACATTTATTGACCGGGAGAGTCCAACTGGATACAAGTCCATTTTCAGTGGAGGCCCGGGGAGAAAAGCTCCAAGAGAACAATTTATTACAGACAAAAATGTAAGGACAAGACATTGACACACAATATTTTTTAGAAGACAGGATACATTCATTTTCTATTACATAGAATTAACATTAAAATCTATTGCAAAGCTTGACATTCCTGGAATAGTTTACAATATTTCTTGGAAGGTAGGAAACATTCATTTTCTATTAAATAGCATTAATTTTAGAAGATTTTACAATTGAAGACATTGCTGCAATAGTTTATTATTGAAGGAAAGAAAAGAGAGAAGAAGAAAGGCTATTTGAGAACAATTGATTTTGGGTATAGATTTGAAGGACAGAGAATTTATATACAATATGTCTTAAAAGTTATACCTATTCCTGCTACTATATGGTGACAATATTAGAAAATAGTGGAAAGCACAGCAATCCTGAGATAGTTTATAATAACCCCTAGAGAGTCAGGGTGTGCAATTAGCAGTCTTAAGTGGGTGCAATGTTCTAAAATGGTTAGTTTAAAAGTCATAATTAAGGTATGCGAACTTTCAAACATGCAATGTTAGCCAGGGGGGATGCAGGAGCATAGTCGGTTATTCATGAAGTGAGTTTTGACAAGTTTCTTGAACTGGGTGGGGGAGTTGCAGTCAGTTATATGGGCAGGAAGGGAATTCCAAGTCTGTGATATATAATGGCTGTAGTTAGACTTACCAGCCTCATTGTTATATTTGGTTACTTTGAGGACCTGGTAGTTATATAGGGCTGAAGAAGATTTTATAAGGCTGGGGTGTTATCAGAGTTATATATTATTACTCTGGAGTTATGTGTTTGAGGGAAATAAACTGGAAATATATTAGTGAGGTCATTATTACTATATATTTTTTGCTATAATCAGACATCTGAGGCATACACTGTGAACAAGGTGGCTACAATTGCTGGGTGTAGTGGCTGCCTGCCTTGCTTTCATGCTCAGGTTAAACATTCATTAATCTAGCTTTACTGGACTAGTGTACATTTGTATAAAACAAGATGGAATACTTTACTGTGGCCATTGTTATCACAGTTAGACATCTGAAATAATTATAGTCAATAAAGTAGCTGCAATCGATGGACACATAGGTCATATGTGTATAAAACTTACTTACCCTGTTATTGTTTGGTCACTGTTAAACATTCACTTTTCTGGTATGGAAGGTGCAATGTGACATAGTGTATTGTATTTGCTGAGATCAGTATTAAATGATATGGCTTATGCTTGTATGTGTGGGAAGTGTTGCAGGACACAAAGTCAGACGTCAGCTTTATATGGAAAAAGTGGTTAAAGTTGATGGTCTTAACAAGATTTGCCTCATGTACACAGACAACCCTCTCCTCCTACCACCCAACACTACAACCTGTGAGAGATGCACTTATATAGCCAAACTGGAAGCAGCTCTCTTCAATTTAAGACTGGACAGCTAAATCAAGAGGAATTCTAAAACGATCACGCCACCACACCACACACATCATGAGTGAGCTCTAAACCTACACTGCACACACACACACACACATAGAAACACAACACACACCACACTTTTAGGGCTCTCAGTAAAACCTGCCCAAGCAACAGGGACCTCCAAAGCAGAAAACAAAAACACAAGCAACCCCAACACAGCCAGCAGGGCCCAGGACACACAAACTCAAGTGCCCAAGTCTAAACCTCAGAAAGGTACCATAAACTCTTGCAACACTCTAGTCATAGGTGACTCTATGATCAGGCACACTGATGTTCCACTCACCAGGCTAAACAAGGCTGCAAAGCCTGTCAGTAATTCAGATGCACACATCCACTCCACCACATAACACCTCAACAACAAACCCACTCCACAACAAGTACAAACTCCATGACTCTGTCTCCAGGAATGTTGGTGTGGATAATGCTGGGACTACATCCAAAGGGACATGGAGGGAGGCAGGCACGTTGTATCTAGAGCCCTGCCATCCCTTCGGTAGATACCTGCCATCACCACAATGATACCACAAAACATGATTGAAAAAGATTGACTTCAGCAATTTGCTAAACTTTGGTGTCAACTACCCTACCATTTCCCTGGGATGACATGATGACATGATGTCGACAACCCGCGATTAGATATGGGGAATGGCCTGCACCTGTGGGCCCTGGGATCACAGATATAGGCTAACAGCAATATCCTATCTATAGTGCCTTTTTTAGGCAACCTCAAATTCACAATTCACCACCCCCAGGGCCAGGCAAGAATTTGAGGGTATTTTACTCAGCTCAAGAAGTCTAAACTCCCAAAATGCACTCACGAGAGAACATCTCCCTTAAAAGAGAACATGCGACAGGCAAACCGCAGTGACAGAACCTGGTTCAAGGCTCAGAGAATGACCCCTGCATTACTCACCTATAATTCAACCACACCTTTTAGGCAGCCACCTAACTGGACCCGAAAATTAAAGGCAGAGTATCCATATTCGTGGGAGGATAAAGACACCTCCAGATGGAATTGCTCAACGCATAATACATCCAAATTATCCCAAAGTGGGCTAACTCCATTGCCCCAACCGCAATCCTCCCAGTAGCTTGCTAAATCATAAAAACCTTGCCCAAGTTCCCAACAAATATTATCACCACTACTGAAAAATGATAACCCACAAACCTAACACCTAATAATGGGTATTTCAACTAAAAGAAACTGATCATTGGCACTGTGGCTCATTGAGCAGCACTGCCATCTGACTGTGATTGGCTCTGTAATTGAGTTCTTAGCTGTGGCTCTTTCTTTGTGAAATCTTCATGTCCTGTGTGAGCATATGAGAAAACTGAATCATAGAATTGGCTTGTCAGAAGCAGTGTGTGTGTGTGTGTGTGTGTGTGTGTGTGTGTGTGTGTGTGTGTGTGTGTGTGTGTGTGTGTGTGTTTGTGTGTGTGTGCGTGTGTGAAAATATCACTTTTTTATCTCTGGACACAGAATATTGCTGAGCACATACATTACTCTTATGTGAAGCAGTAAAGCAAATAGGTAAAGCATAAAAAGTATCACAGAACATCTGGGCCCTCAGTAAGCCCCCATATCTCATGCTGTATATGTGATATAAATTAATTTTAATGCAGACATAGTAGCAGACTCTGCCCTGGACCCCACATAGTCTAAAACCTGGTCTGCACGACAGTCTGGACAGCAGGTCACTATAGCCTGTATGGAAGGCTATGGACAGTGTAGTCATTTTTGTCTTCAATTTTCCTCACAAACAGATCACTGAGGCATACACAGAAAGTCTGTATAGTTTGTCTATATGCATTAAACTGGAATATGTACTGGACTACCTGTTTGTTTACTTTCCTCACAATCAAACCACAAACAGATATCCATTTGGATATATTTTAGGGGAGGAATAGGTAAGGAGAAATGCTGTGCTTATATGTCTAACAGCAGTAGGCTGAAATATGTTACATATTTTTTTGTGTTCAGCCCAGTCTGACATCAGAGGGGTACACAGAAGATGACGGCATTTTTTGGGGAGGGGGTAAGGAGGAAATCAGTAGTCACATATACTGTTTATGGATCCTTGCAAGTATTTTTCTTCATAATATATTGAGAACCGCTTTTTTTGTCAGCTATGAACATTAAGTCAGTTTATTTCTTCCTTGACAGAAAAAAATAAGACAGAATTTCTTTCTTTGATCATGATTTTTTTAATCAAATTTCAGAAAAAAATGCTCGAAATTGCACCCCCTGGAATCTAGAACATCATGACCCCTGCTTCATTTGATTATTTTCTCCACAGTTATTGCAGTACTATTTTGTTCAGTTAAGGTGAGTTGAAAGGCTACATGAAAGGATGCAGAGAAAAGCTGAAGAATAATTAATGTGTCAGAGAATAAGAATAAAGTAATTTGGATGGTGTACGTGGGGGCAATTCTGTCTTTGGGGGGTGAGGCAGATAGATCTACCACAAGAATGTTAACCTGAATGGCTCAGACCTTTCTATAGACTCAAAATACCAAAATCATGAGTTTTCAGAACTTCACCATTTCATAAATTCTGGATTTGCATACTTGTATACTCTATCCTGTCTTCAGGGAGGGAAAGCAAAGCCCACTCCCTACAAGATACCTATACCTCCTGATTTTATCTACCATATTCAGAGTCATAACACTACACAAGCACCAAGAGGCTTTGCTAGTACAGCCTATAATATACCAGCACTTAAAAGTGAAATTTTCGAAATGGGAAGCCTTGTTGAAATCCTTGTCTGAACATGTCATGTTTATTTTTTAAGGTTAGTGAATATGTCATGTTTATTTTTTATGGTTAGCCAGCAGCTGATGTCTTATTTTTATCTTTATCCCTTCCTCCAGTCTAACCACAGAGGCATCCTACAAATACTTTAAATCCTCTTCCATTCCTAACTAGCTCTAGTGAAGAAACAGTATTCTTTCTCTGTCTTCCTAGCTAACTAGCCCATGACAGTTCCACATGCTAGGGTTGCCTGGCAATGCCTGGCAAGTACTTATATGATACTTATATGATACTGCCCACTGTAGCCCTCACTGCCCACTGTCTCACACAATTTTAGTTTATGAGACCATACCATCTGATTTTATTGTTTACCAAAATCTATCTCTTTCTTACTCAGTTTTACCCTGCTCTTTCATTATTTATTTATATCAAAAATTACTACCTTTTATTATCCTATTCTTATTCAGTGTGATACTAGCTAAATTAAATGTCCTCAATCTCCCAGCACCATCAAATCTTTCCCTCATCACCTTGGCAAACACAACACAGCTAACACTCCAAAACATCTCTATCTTGCCAGCAAGCTCTTACCAGTTAGCACTCCATCCACAATGTATCCATGTCCCAACCATCCTATAGCAAACCATTCTCCCAAAACATGTCCCTCAAAGCATTCCTCAGATTTACCATCCACATAACCCCTTTAGTGAACATTAAGCTCCTGTGAGCAAATCTTAAGCTTAACTCTGGCCCACACTTCACATTCACACTAAACAACGCCACGTTCACCTTCCACATTCTACCATCCCTCAAGAAACCATCGTTTAACACAGGCATCATGGTAAATAAACTACAACAGTTCTCTATCTCCAGAGATCCTTGCAGTCACAGATTCATAGGTAAAACAGGATACTCTTAAACTGTCTACTTACTTCCCTAGACTAGAAACCAGGGTAGCTGGAAGCACACTTTTGCTGCTCAAACAAAATTTTAACTTAAGAGCTTACTAACAGAACCAGTCAAATAATGATCATTATACAAACTGGCTAACCATTATCATCGCTACAAAAAAAAAAAAAAAGCAACGCCTCTATTTTATAGTCACATATTTTCCACACCCAGGAAATTGTAAAACATTTGCAGAACTTATAAATTACATCATGCAACAAACTAAAGACATTCAGGAAATATTTATTCTAGGAGATATCAATATCAATAAATTAAACCACAATAACTTATATAATACCTTTCTCACAACGCCAAACTCAACTAGTTCAGAAAGGCATAAGGCTAAATTTCAAATCAGGCAACTATACCTTCTTAGACCTCATAATCACCAACAACCTCCACCTACTATCACATTTCTCCATCCTTCTTCTCTTAATAACTGGCCACTGTCCAGTCACCTTCTCCCTGAAAAATCATAATCACAACCATATGCCCAAATTTATAACCTTCTTCCTTAAAACCAAACAAAGACATGATGCCTCAGAAATGAACTCTCCGCAACCAGCTGGATCCCCCCCCCTCATAGAATGAGACCTTAATCATCAGTCAGCTCCCTTAGCAGCATAGTCCTATACCTGCAAAATAATCACTTACCAACAGTGACATGGCTCCTGAAGCAATCCAAAAGCAATGACTTACCTCTCAACCTAAAGACCTATACAAAGAAAGTGAAAAAGACTAGTTTCAATGGAAAAAAACATGTATTCAGAAAACAGAGACAGATCCATTCTGCTCAGTTATTACATAAGACCCAGACAAACAGCTTACAAAAACAATAAAAGCAAACATCTGGCACCTTGTAAATCAAATAACAGGGCATAACCATCAGAGAGACCTTCTACACAAAGACACCAAATCATACACTCTAGCTCCCTTCCCCACTTGAATTTCAAAAATAATTGAAGAATTCTTGTTCCTCCCTTCCACAACCTCTACACACTTGCCTACTAAATTCCATATCTTCTTCAAAAGAATACAATCAAAGCAAGTTAAAACTGACAAATAAAAGATCTTTTCATACTCCCCAGTAGGAACAGATGGCTTGCACCCCTGGTTTATTAACCTTTGCCAGAAAAATATCCTGCAGTCCCTAATACAGCTCTGCAAACTCCTCCTCAGCTATGATTATATGCTTGACCAATGGAAAATTGCAGTAGTTAAACCTATTCCCAAAGCAGCCAAAACCTCCAAACCCAATGATCTCTACCTAATCTATGTACTACTGACCTTGGGGAAAGTCTTTAAAAACTAACCTGTAACTAACTGACAGAATAAATACAAACATACAGGATATTCTCCAGGCACTAACATGGCTTCTAGAATGATAATAACAGCCATTTACACTCTTACAGATGATATACCACAAGATATACACAAAGGACTCTTCCATGTGTCCTTTTCATTGGTATTTCTAAAGCACTGGACCTGGTAAATAAATCATTCTATGTTAATAAACTCACTGCACAATTCTGGCATTAATATACAACCTCTGAGATGGTTTAAATCTTTTCTAACCAACAGGTACTTTAAAGTAGAAATAGGATCAGCTAAATCCCCTTCAGTAATACATCTAAAAGGCATCCCACAATGCTTAATACTTTCACCTGTATTATTCTCACTTTTTATCAACAAACTATTCATAGACCTTCCCGTCTTCATTATTCTCTGTGCTGATAACATGGTTATTTGCTGAACAAGTCAATCCCCAAAAGACATTGGATTTCATCTTCAGCATGGCCTTGATCTACTCTCTAATTTGCTACAAGAAAATAAACTTATCCTCATTATTAAAAAGACCAAGTCTGTGTTTTTGGGACACCTCAAAGACTAGCCAAAACATCAAATAACTGCCATTTCCCCAGGAATCAGGCCCCAATACAAACTAACAATATAGATATCTTGGAATAGGGCTTGACCATAACTTCTGGCATCACACCCAAGTAATTAAATCTAAGTGTATAAACTGCTCTTCTGGACTAAAAAGGTTTCCTATTTTCTCTCTCCTGAAGGGAAAACAGCTATAGGCAAAGGGGCCTTACTCCCCCTTTTAGAATATGGAGTTTCTTTAACTGCAGCATCACTTAAAAAGAACCTAAATAATGTGCATATTACATCAAAGTGCATTTGCAGATTTATTACACTACGACCACAAAGACAACTGCTCCACCCTAAGTAATGCCAACTAGCTATGAGACAAATATCCCCCATCTTCCTCACTACTGTAAAAATTCATTTAAGACACTTTCCCCTCAGGAATAATACATGCAGAGTAACATTTTGTAGGAGGAATGAGGTTTTAGGGATGGCAGGAAATGAATGAGTTATTTAATGTTCGATTGACAATGACTGTATAGATCATATGATTGCTTATGTCATAAGTGGTAATTCAATAAAGATGTCTTTGTTTAAAAAAAAGACATTTTCCCCATCTTTGCCTCAAGATCAGCACAAAAATATACCCCTTACAAACTTTAATTCCTCCCTACAGTCATTCATAATGCTGAAGCATCCCAAAACAAACTTCACTCCACAAGGCACATTTTCTCTGTGCTAGTTTTCAACAGGTGATATTCCCACAAATATTTCTCCCCATCAGAATTCAGAGTATGAATATCTTATTGTATGCTAATCACCTAAGGGCTCTGTCTCTGTATTCAGTATCTTACAGGCTACTAAGACAGGATCTTTGCTTGGCTTACAGGGCTTCTTCAGACACAACAAACAGCCCCAGAAACATTAAATCCAGGGATCAGAATTTTGCTTGTGACATAAACAGAATGTGTTGGAGAGGCAGATATGTGTCCCAAAGGCTGCCCGCACTATGGAATATGCTTCCCATCTGTGTAAAACAGAGTTCATCCCTGACCCTTTTCAAACAAAACTATGACAACTGGATGGGAAATCATAAATTTAACCCCAGTCTGGTTCCCATATCCCTCATGGACAGAGACCATCAATAAGAAAAGTATTATCCTAACTAAACCTCTCACAAATACTTAGTTACCTCTCTACTAACATCCCCCTCTCATATAAGCTCTAATGATATTCGAGACCCAAATGGTTTGGGATATATGGCTAGGCTTGTAAGAGCCTTAATGGTCATTAGCCTTGTAACAACCTATGAACCTATGTCAGTGTCTTCCACCTTATATAAAAGGTCATGCAACCTACATTAAATTCCATGTAAACCTAAAGAACACCTAATTAAATAAGTACAATACAAATGCATTTCCAGCTGGGGGAAACCTAAAACCAACCAAAAACACTCTTAAATTCTCTCTCATTATTATCATTTCACATTATTTAAACTGAATGGCTAGGCTTATATGGGTCCCAGGGCCATTAGCCTATTAACCTCCTATGATCCTATGAAATAACACTCGTATAGAATTATTGACTTTCTTTAGATTTTCGTGGAATGTCCAGATTTTGACCTCATATTTTGGTCCATTTTTCATAAAATGTAGCTTTTCTGGCAAATTAGTGGTAAATCATTAAAGATTGAAGTTAAAAAATAATGACAGACATTTGAGTTTCAGACTTCATGCCCTTCAGAAAAATTCATGCTAATGCAAAATCTGTTGTTCTGTCAACTTTCTAAGTTTGTAAAAGTAATATTTAAAAATTGTCCCTGCCTTTGTCTCACTTTTATTTATGGCATTGTCCAGATTTCTTGCTGTGAGAGGTTGAGAGCTATGTTCCCCTTTCCCCCTCTTCCTCTACTCTTTTTTAAAAACATTACTATGCAATAAATATATCACATCATCTATAGCTGTATTACCTCATCCAAATATATGTACCTTACTCATGTGTTTAATCTTTCAATGTATTTGTTAGCTGTGTTGACGTGCTCAAAATTCCCTTACATATCTATGTTGTTTGGATGCCTGAATCCACAACTGAATCTGCAAGCAGTCCAACTGAATCCATGTTCCATTCCAATTACCAAAAGTAATGAAACAAATATATGATGTTTAGAAATTCCTCCAAGACTCTTTGTGCACCTTTAAATGATTACCACAGTTCTGCTCCAAACCTTAACAAAAGCCTCTGCACCCAGGCATGAATGAATGAGGACTTCCACAGACTGCAATGTGGCAGTTTAAGAATGCAAGTAATATTCCAGAGCCATCTGCTGTCTGCAGAAATAGTAACAATTTTTGAAAATGTTAAGCCTTTGTAAATATCTTTATTTTTATGAATGAAATGTAATAACTTAGATAGCAATATGTTTTCATTCACGCTATTAAACCTAAGCTCTGGGAATGAGTAGATACTGGTGCCCAGACTGGTGGCATGACTACGACCATCCTTTGGAAATGTAACAGTGGTGAGGCGAGATTAAATCAATGGTAAGAGACTGTAACAGTAATGAGGAAGGCCAAATAGGTGTACATGGTCCAGCTGTATTCATCCTCTGTCATTGTCTGTTTATATATTTTTTTTAGTTTGGGGATATACAGCAGCATCAGTCTTGAAACATCCACATTCATAGATGGCACTTCAATGTAACTGTCTGTATAAGAAATTGAATATCCTACATGGAAGCATGGAAGCATACACAGTTACAATTACTATGATTGGGGGAGGGGGTGTATGATGCTAATAATGAAGATGACAGTACTTATGCAGGGTGTATTGTGGGCAGCTCTGTTGAAAGTGACACTTTTAGGACATCAAAAACTGAATAACTTCTAGTGCTGCAGAGGAATAGCCCAACCCAAATTCAGTTCATGGTGGAATAAACAAGGAATGGTAACTACCAGAAAAAGGATATGATGCCATTAGGCTCGAGTTTTGCCAAAAAAGAATAGTCCCTATAGAATACAACTGAGATAAAAAGCAAAAAGAGAAAAAGAAATGCATTTTAGTTTCAATATGTAAAAATATATGATAAATGTTTCATGTTTTCAAACTGTACTAACTTGTATATATTTATAATAATTTGTATATGCATTTTTATATTGAGGCAAATGGCTCTGATCGCCCCCTTCCAAAACATCTTCCAGTTGGCCAAAAAACAAAACTGATGGATTTTGTTCTTTAGTCATGATTTTTGCTTAGACAATCATTGAACCAAAATGTTGTGGGGGTGAAGGAGCTCATAAAGCATCAAACTTACAGAATAACTCAATTTGTAGTACTGGAATGAAGATATCCTAGACTGCTTTATATACAATTCATGTGCGATAAACTTAAATGAGGTATGGCAGGATCTGCTACCTGATTTTCTTCAGAGAACACTCCATAGTAACTTATGCTGCCATGATACCTGAAGCCATAACTCCGATGCAGTACATTACCTTGCAGTTAATGAAATGCTGCTAAATATTGTAGTGCAAACTTGATTTCCACCTCCTCAACTATGAGATGAGCTACATCCAGCCCACATTACAATCTAAAAACTAATCCACTAATGGTCCTAATCTCATAACTCCATCCACTAAACTTCATTCCACAGGCCATAACTTCTCTGTTCATGCTCCTAAACTGTCTCAGTCATTTCCACCTCATCTTACTGAAATCAAAGCTTGCACACACAGTTTAAACATGAGCTCAAACTGTACCTGACTGAACAATATAAGTGCACATGTCAGAACACAGGCTATGTCACATAACTCAAATAGTTGGACTATTGTTTCCTTCTCAGAAAACATTGGCTGCTTACGATCATAACCTCTTCAGCTTATAAACTCATACCCACTGCTTCCCCATCTGCCCTATCCATTCCCTACTATATATATAATATCCACTTCTCCTGTTATTAGCTCTCCTATTGCAGCTCTTAGTGTTCTATAATTTCTACTCTCTTTACAGCTAACATTTCCATTCATACTTGTAGGTACTATAGCACCTGTACTATGCATTGTATATACCTGATCCCAGCATCTTTTTAAACCTTCTTGTAAATATGTGCATATTTTTTACATCTATGTTATGTTATGCTACTATAATGTATAATTTGGGTATACCCTGAATCTCACTTTACTGCTGTTATTACGTATGTTACCCAGGCTGAGACAGCAAATGGTCAGATTTGATCCGTTCTCTAAACAAAATGAAATACATTATTTTTAACTGATCTTTCCATGCAAGACACTTCATGGCACAATGTTTTAATATTACATTTGAGCAAGTGTGCTGCAATGTCGGTGCCCTGAATCAGAGTGCAGGGTTCCTGAGTGACCTTATTGTTTTTTTCCAACTCACTGCTTCTCAGTATACCTGATGTATACCTCAGATTAATATGGACTACTTTTGATTTCACCTCGTACTGCTATGGCTTAGCATAAGCAACATAATATCCACACACTTTAAATGACTTTAGCTTGGGCTATACAAGGTTTTGCCATACTATATTTTGCAGTGACTACTGACAAGTGTACTACAAGTTATATTTATGCCTATCTTGGACAAGTGACAATTTATTCTGTTTCTCCAGTGATTCTATTTTTGCATTTTGTAGTTGAATATAAACATTAACAACAAACCACATCTACTCTTACAACTTTAATTACTCCTACCAAATGATGCAACAACATCAGAAATAAATGTAAAATTATAAAAGAAGGATTTTGGAAAGTCTGGCTAAAGAGTTTGTTGATATTGATTTCAGTCTTAGTTTCCTGTGTAAATGTAATCAGAATATGGAAACTTAATGTTGAGAGTCTTCAGAAATCTTTATGTCCTATATCTGATCATAATTCAATTGTTTTTGAATTCATGATAAAAAATACTCATAATGTTCAGATCAAAAGGATACCAGCATACTTAACTCAACTAAAAGACTATAAAAAATATAAACTTTCAGAAGTAAAACATTTTTTAGACATAAGTCTCCATTGTTTATGTTTGGGATTAAATCATATCTATATGGACAAAGTATCAGATGGTATAATAATAAAAGGAAATCTTGAAATATTATGGACAAGAAAGTTACTTAAAAATAAAACAAAAAGGTTGAATAAACAAACATATCAAAGAAATCTTTCTAAGGAAAAGAAGAATGTTTCTAGTATACCAGAAATACTAGATGAATTTAGAAATCACTTTCACAAAATTAACCATAATAATATTAACATGGCAAATATGAATAAAAGCTTAATAAACAACATACGTAATGATGGTATTATAGATATATAAAATCCTTTCTTTCTAAAGACATATTCATTAATACATAAGGTTTTAGAAACCTAATAAAGATCCAACTAGATGTTCTTCATATCTCATTACTTAATGTTGATTATAAAATGTTTATGAATATCTTTGCTGATATTATAGATATAGATTTTGATAATATAAGAAGAACTTTAACATTAATAGATTTTGCAAATAGGAAAAGAAAGATTTAACACTTATTAGTCTTGATATAAGTTCAGCATTTGATTCAGTAAGTTGGGACTATCTGTTTACTTAATGAAGTGCACAAACTTCTAATTGAACATTTATATATGTTTCATACCCATTCTTAAAGGTACAAAACAAGGATGTTTTGCAGATGATTTTCTGGTTTATTCAATGAAGAAAAATAAAAATATTCTCATTAGTGATTTTACTAAATATGTACCCAGTTCAGGTCAGATAACTTACAAAATCTTTTTAATACCTGGAATAATATGAAATGATAATATTCCCCAAGATTTTATACTTAATACAATCAATAATACTTTGGGCAAATAACTCCATGTATTAATGGGGACCCACCAAATCAACAAGATAAACAATATATATTGGAATCTGCTTATAGAACTTCCATTGTCTGGAGACTTTATACATGGAAATTTTACATAGATCTTTTATACACCTTTGATGATGAATAAAATAAATAATAAAGATAATCTATGTAAGAGATATAATATAGAAATTTTTATGACTGTATAAAATTGAAAGAATACTGGAAGTCTTTACAGATAATTTCATTATTTCTAAATCTCTTATATTATTCAACACACTTTCAGATACACCCAATGAATTTAAAAATGTTATGAATATAGTGTGCCATATGGAAATAAACACAATTAGGACTTTTAGTTTAATTAATTGATCTGATTGTAGTGGATGTCTTTGTAAATACTTTAGGAATATAATAATTTTAATTACTTGCATAAAATTGTTATGATATTTCTCTTATATGTTAAAACAATAAACCTGTTTTGAAAAAAAAAGAAATCTTTAATGCACAACCTAGGTTTCCAGGAAGAACCAATTACATTAAAAGTTATTATTTCTTTCTTTCTTGGACAGCCGTATGATTTTTTGGCAAGTGTGTGGACTTTGTTTGGAGGAAGCTGAGATAGAAAAAAAATCAGTGTGGAGTTATGGTACCACAAACCGCAGTTTGTAAGAAAAACACTTCATGTAGCTGTGAATCATAGGTGAATAAAGTCTTCATAATTGCATAGTTTAGCCCATTATAAGTCAGAAAAAGGTATTATTCATATGCTTAGCATCAAACTGACAAATGGATCTGGCAAAGTTTTTTTACAATTTTAACTGGATTGCTAAGAAATATTTTTTTTCACAAAACAATGGATTGTACAGGTACTTGAAGTCAAAAGTTTCAGGTGCAGGCAACAATCAAGGAGATGTTTTTGTTTATTTTATTTGACATTTCTTAATTAATAACATAACCTTTTTGGATGAGAGGTAGGATTCTTGGATCATGGAGTTTACGTTTACCTAACTAATAAAACTGGATGGGAAGTAAGTAAACAAGGCACATGATGTAACAGTCTATAAATGAGAGTATGTTTTTTCCTTTGCAGAAATAGTGGCCTGAATTCAGAAACATGCATAATTTGCATCTCCTTGAACCCCAAATATCTATTTCTGGTGCAGTAAACACAAACCACAAACCATGACCCTCCTAATACTCTTCACTGTGGAAAAATGTTTGAGCAGATAACAGTCAGCACAGAACAATGCAACCCCTTCACTGACATTCATACTCCAGTTTTTTAAATTTGTTCCATTGACTAACTTGGTAAATGCCCAAAAGTATCCGCTTGCACCAGTGCCAGTGCAGCAATTGCAGCTGATTGTCAGGGGATTTGCCATAAAAAGATGTTTCTGAATCACTCCAGCCAAGCAGTTCATACACTTCTTAGAATAATTTACATGTATGGCTACTTCAGAGACATAATAGGTTCATAAGTAAACACTAGGCTAGCTACCCCTGTGAGCCATTTTAAGCATAGCGAGTTTCCCTCAAGGGTGAGAATCAAATCATGTACCTTGCATCTGTGAAATAAACACCTTAACCATTATGCCAGCCCCCAATCCCATCTAAAGCTTTGGTAATCCTTTCTGAATCACAATAGACTAGCAGGCTGTGCAGTCAAGTTGTATAATCCTGTACTGTCCCCATGGTGTTTTTGAATCCTACTTGTTATTGTAACAAGACTTAATAAACTCTTTAACAATGTTGCTACAGAAATAGTACGTTTAGGAAAGCATTATTCCTGCCTATATTAGCAAGGATTTTAATTTGTGATTTTGTTTAACTGTTTTCTTTTCCCATTTATATCTGTTTTGGCTAAGTATCATGTATTTCTAATGGTCTAATGTTTAATATATTGATTACAACTTCTTTGGTTATTATTTGCTTTAATTTCTTTAACTTGCCTGACAAAAAAAGCATATTATAATATAATCTGAAACTTGTCATGTGAATTGTGAACATCAAGTGCTTATAGCAGGTTTTAGTGGTATGGATTCTGATAATTACCCCAGGGATTACCTGCATGGGAAAAAATCAATCTGGCACAGTTTATGCTCTCTTTATATATTTGTTTATTTATTTATATTTGTTAACTGGGAAAGTCTAGAAAGTCCCATTTCCTTTTTCTTTCATTTTACTCTACTTCCTTTCCACACTCAGCCTTTACTGGCCTGTGACTATATCTCCTGCTTCTCACTGACCATCCATGAGTACACCTCTTTTCTGGATGATCCTGGACATAACCCTTCTCTGGATGGACTTTCCAGCTTCTTGGAAGGGATAGCCTTAGTGGAAAATACATTGTAAGGTGTGGCAAGCAAGGCCTGAGTTGGTGTGAACCTACAGAGTGCATGAGAGTCACCATACTGACCTGAAGAGTGCACTGGAGTTACCATACTGCAGATGGCTAGTCACAATCCCTAATGAAGGAGAAAGATTTGCAGTGATATTAAGACATGTCCCTACCTCAACAGGCTGACCTGTAAGGCAGCTACTTCCCCCAGTAGTCACTCAGTCTATGACTTGTCCCACATCCTCCTCCAGGGTAAGAGAGATGACCATCAGCTGCTACATCCTATCTTTCCACTGATCCAAGCCTATTCCTGAGCCCAGATAACCAGCAGTGCAGATAACTGCTTTGCTTTTTTGCCATTAGGTCAGCCTTCTGGACCATCTGGACAGCAGAAATCCCATTTTCAATGCAGTCATGGGGACAGTCTCCAAAACAGTACAGATAAGCAGTACATAAGAAATATATAAAATATCACAGAAATGACTGGCATTGAGTGGACAGTAAATACACCACTTAAATGTATGTGAACAATAGAAATATACATAAATTAAGCAATAATTATAGCAGAAATATGATTTTTAATAACAGAAAATCATGGTGCAACTTATTCAATATGAAACTGGCCTATTATTTATTTACTAAACCCGATAGAGCACTGATCCACAAGGTCATCTTCCAGACTCTGCCCAGGAGCACAGACAGGTTAACTGACTTGTGCAGAGCCCCACAGTAGGAAAATAAGGGCTGAGTGAGTCAAACTCTGGGCCAACAAAAGTAGCTCATTAGGAGCTTGTAACTGTAATTATCTACACTAACTGCAGACATTAAATGTGGCCATCAGAACATTATGTAAGAGTACTGGTACTAGTTAGGAACAAGACTACAACTCACCCTAAAGATATGAAAAAGTAATTTGGATAGAAAAGTATAAAGTGAAATCATAACATTGATATCTTGAAATATGTCAGATGATCTGAGGAGTTGTATTACTCCAAAATAACAAATCCAGTTTTGTAGTAAGTGGTCTTTTAGCAAATGTTTGAAGTGTTTTGTGGAATTGGTCCTCCCAAGTCTTTGTAGTAAGTTCTTTCCTGGTGAGTGCCAAGGTCAACTGAAAAAGGGGGTTCACTAAGTTTACTTTCTATTTTTATGTATATATGTGCTGGGTGAATCATTGTGGCCCACAACTTGCAAGAAGATATTACCACATGATGGTATTGTTAAAACAAAATGAAAACTCCAGCAAAGCTAGAACTTCCACTGAGTGACCTCCCAAACCTCTTGTAGCAGAGGCACATGGGATATATGCAAGTGATCCTTATGAACATCAGGTGTTTCACCTAACTGGCGATTCTGAATGCCCATGCCTTGTTTCATTTTAATGGACAATTTCAGACCAACAAAGCCAAACCCCACTAGCTGTGGATATGCATATTTCGGCCTTGTTATGACGTCATCAGCACAGCACAAGCAGAGTGTTTGACTAAGCATAAGAAACACAGGGCTGTTATACCTAGCTAATGTCCATTATCATTAGGGTCACTGCAAAAATACCCAAACAACAAACTAAAACAATGAGTGAGAAGGTCGCTGAAGAACTTTGTTGGCTTGAAATTGTCCATTAAAACGACGAAACAAGTCATGGGCATTCAGAATCGCCAATTAGCTGAAACAACTGATGTTCATAAGGATCATTTGTATATATCCCACGTGCATCTGCTACAAGAGGTTTGGGAGGTCACTCAGTGGAAGTTCTAGCTATGCTGGAGTTTTCATTTTGTTTTTACTGATTGGTTCTTCGGTGACCTTCTCAGTCATTGTTTTAGTTTGTTGTTTGGGATATTTTGCAGTGACCCTAATGATAATGGACATCAGCTGGGTATAACAGCCCTGTGTTTCTTATGCTTAGTCAAACACTCTGCTTGTGCTGTGCTGATGAGGTCATAACAAGGCCAAAATATGCATATCCACAGCTAGTGGGGTTTGGCTTTGTTGGCCTGAAATTGTCCATTAAAACGATGAAACAAGTCATGGGCATTCAGAATCGCCAGTTAGCTGAAACACCTGATGTTCATAAGGATCCTTTGCACATATCCCACGTGCCTCTGCTACAAGAGGTTTCGGAGGTCACTCAGTGGAAGTTCTAGCTTTGCTGGAGTTTTCATTTTGTTTTTACTGATTGGTTCTTCAGTGACCTTCTCACTCATTATTTTAGTTTGTTGTTTGGGATATTTTTGCAGTGACCCTTATGATAATGGACATGATGGTATTGTATAATGAGGGGGAGCTATGGAAGTAAAGGAGTTTATGTGTAAAAGGTAAATGAATGACAGATAGAAGGTGTTTGAATTCTAACCAGTAGAAGTGTTGTAATAATGTGCAGTGGTTGGATCAAGTACTATGGCCAGTAGGAAATCTAGAAATTTGTTTGTACACCTACTCCACTTTATGCTATAAAGTAGATTCAATGTCAGTTAGAATATGTGCAGAGTATGTGAGCAAGGGCAGAAGGAAGGAAATGGCTTGTCTGTAAGAAATAACTCTGTATCATATTCCTGGTTTCTGGTTCCATATACTGCAGTGGTGGTGCTGCGGTAGCGTTGTCGCCTCACAGTAAGATGCTGTCCTGTTCGATTCTCAGCTAGAGCATCTTCTGTGTGGAGACATGTGTGAATGGGCGTACCTTCGTTGAAGGTTGTGCATCAGAGCTGGCAACTCGGCACGTAAAAATCTACTGCCAATCATTAGCGGACCGGAGTTCCGCTGTGGCGACCCCTAACCAGGAAAAGACGAAAAGACACAACATCATATTCCTGGTTTTACACTAGTATTTGTAACAAAATTTTTGACATGTCAATTAGGCATTAGCTGGTTGTTCTGAAGAGTTGCCGTGTGATGTTTTCTTGCTTATTTCTGGGATCATAATGTCATCAGCCAAGTTGGATAATGACTGCTTTATGTTATGGATGGGGGGGGGGGGTTGCAGGTTTGAGAGATAACAATACCGACACGCTCTTTGATGTCTTTGGATGTAGACCTGTGCACCAGGACTAGATACATAAGTAAGGAAAGGAAGTTTGAAGTTTAGTGCTAACAGATTTGAGTGACTAATCAGCTAAGGCAATTGTGGATTCATCTTTATATTGTGTTAGATTAGCCTTTCCAAAATGATTAATCATGTTGTTCTCAAAATTTCACAGTGGCTGTAGCATGCACCCTGAAGGAAGGACCCTCAAGGATCCATGGGAGAAAAGGAGATTATATAACTGTTCCAATGGACACTCATGCTGAAGGATAAATAGCCTATGAACCATCTTATTCACTCACCACTTTTTGCCTGTAGTGCAAAACTGTATCAAAGGCTATGGAGATGTGTAGGAGAATGTGCTAATAAATCTGCCTTTTCAAGCTGCTGTCCAGTAGGTAAAAGAGTGCAGTATTAGTCTCTTGTTGTAGTCTGAAACCATGCTGTGTTTTAGGGATTGTTTTAATACTGAAAAGATGCTCTAAGAGCTTTTTGACAATATTTTGGAGATTGGAGAAAGTGAGGCTGTTGGTAGATAATTATTGAGTGTTATGAGGAGCCCCCTTTATGTAAGGGAACGGTTAGGGCTTGCTTCCAAAATGTTGTTACCTGGCTCTCTTTGATGAATCTGTTGATGATTATGGTGATGGGAAAACAGATGGTATCTGTAGGTGTTTTGGAGGAAAGGCTATCAGAAGCTACAAATCCAAGCTGTAATATTTTCTAGTATATTGTTACCTGACTAGTCTGAAAAGTATGGAGAGTGAATATAATATTATTTAGAGCATCTATTTAGATGTGGCTGTATTGTGATTGTTTGATATGAGTTTGGGAATGCAGTCACAGAAGTGATGAACTAAATCTAGGATAGTCTTATAATGTCTGAGATTGCTGAAGGGAAAAGAAATTTAAGAGTGCCCTGGATAGAGGAGGTGATCTACTGCTTCCCAGAACGGCTGTGGCTTATTCACTTGCATTCATTGCTGATTATGGTACTATGTGTTTTTTAATGACCAGAATTGCAGTATTTCCTTGATTACAGGTCTCTCTAAATTTGAGGAACTCCAGTAGGTTTTTAGTTTTATGGTAGGTGGCCAATAGGTGGTCTCTGTTGGACATCATATTATGAACATACTTGGAAATGCAGATCTGATTCACATTCAGTGCAGCTGGGCAGATTTGTCAGGGTATATAGAAAAACTGAAACGCAACATAAAATGGTTCAGTTGGTAGAAGTTTGTATAGAGGATCCCGACTGGCAGTTTTAATGGTCGTCTTGATAGCATCTTGGTGAAGGTTTTGAAAAGACAAAGCTTTTGTATTGTGTGGTTTTGCATGATTACATACAGAACATGTAGGGCAATAGTCAGTGATGACACTAGCTGATGTTAGTGAAACAAATTCTTTAGGGGTTACCAACAATTATCATTTCAAGGATACTTTCATTATATGACATCTTATCCACCAGTACTGTTGTTAATACAGTTTTAAAACCATAAAGTTTTAATTTGCATTGATAGCACCCATAATTATAAGTTCAGACTTGGTGTTTGTGTACAGCCAGTGTGTGACCTCTTCTGCAATAACTCATCTTTTCTAGAAAAGAAGAAAGTACAGGCAAGAGAAGTAGTTTAGACCACCTGATTCTTATTTATACGAGCAGGGAATATGTTTGCCAGTTTGAAAGTAGGTACAATTTTCCAGATAAAGGATCATAAAAGCATCTACCCTTTTGTGTAGTCTATCATATCTAAATATTGAATAGTCTAGTAGAAAAAAAACATTTTGTCTAGCTTTCCTGGTTTGAGCTATGTTTCTGACAGTGATAGGATGACATGTTTATATAAAGTAATTAATCTCTAATAGGTGGATTTTGTTCTGTACCCTTCTGTTGTTGCACACAAATTTCTGGCCATATAAGCTGTGCCAAATGTTGTTAGGTCAATAACATTGCTGATATTTTGTGGACCAGGTTTATGCTGTATTTCAACAGAAATATGTGTATATAGATAGATATTGTAAAGTATGCACATCTATATCTCTCAAGCTCTTACCTTAAGAAATCTGGACAAAGCCTAACAAGATGAGGGGACAAAGGCTGAAATTAGGGATATTTTTCAGACATTACTCTTATAAACTTAGAAAGCTGCTAGAATAAAATAATTTGTGTTAGCATGCATTTTCTGAAGGATATAAAGTCGGAAACTCAAGCATATGTCATTATTTATTTAGTTATTATTTATTTACTTTAAATTTGTTAACCTGGGGTGTCTGTCTGCGGCAAAGGCCCTTTTTCAGCAGAGGCCCGGGGAGAAAAGCTCCACATTAAAAGACAAGTTACAGATACATTAAGGTGTTTAAACAGCATCACAATACATAAATATTTGGGAATTGCATAGTTACAGTGGTATTAAGACAGTACAAAATGCAGGGAATCAAAGAACATTCATTGAATAATAATAATAATAGTTAAATAAGTTCCATGGTATAGAGTTGTGGATTGAATCACAATCCATTACATACTACCTTAGATTAGTTTGCAGTAATAATTAAGACAGCTTCAGTAGAGGTAGGTAAACCTTCACAAGTAATAAATGTTATTACACAGTTGCATGGTAAACCATGTGTGACTGAGATAGTGATAGCACTAGTTTATGTCTTGGTTTAAATTGTAGCAGTTATTTAACTTGATTGGGTCAGTATAGTTTAGTAAGAGTGGGAATTTAGTAAAGTAAGATGGGCATCAGTAAATGTGCATTTTCTGATTGTTCTAGCCTGGTGAATTTAGTGAGTACATTCCTCAGATCAATCCAATGATTTGCCAGAAAAACACACATTTTATGACAAAAAAGGTCAAAAATATGAGGCAAAAATCTGGACAGTTGAGAGGTATGTGCACAACCCAAACTTTTTGATATGGCTTGGACTGAGGAATTTATTCTTATAACATTTTCTTTGTATGACATTAGTTGCTTCTAAACTGTATTGATATTTTGTGGTGAGCACAGGCAGATACATAAAATGTCCCCACTAGGACTCTGGGAGTAAGTGTACTTTTCAAGATGTCCATTCAGTGGCAGACTGTATAATGTATGCTTCAAAGCTGGACAGAAGCAAATGTCCTGATGACATTGTCTTGGGACACGGGGCTTAGATTTCTCAGTGATCCAAAGGAGTTTACAGTAATGTGAAAGTGACCATATCAAATGTTTTCATACCAGGCTGTGGGTGCAGGGTCCCAGATGTGTGAAAGTAACCCTTTTAGTAAATCTGCTGGGTCTAATGGCCCCTCATTGTGAGTGCGATATTACCTGTGGAAAAAAAATGAAACACTTCTGAAGGTCAGTGGCACATAATTATATGAAGTGTCCTTGTGTTGTTTTCATGTGTCATGTTTATAAAGCCTGTTGCTACTATGACTGATATATCAACAAGTCTATTGTAGTATATTGTGTGATAGATGTTACATGATAAATGCAAAACGATACTTAAGGAATGTTCATCAACCTGCATAACATAATAACTTTATGGAAGGGTTTCAAGCAAGGTAGTACTGTGTCAAAAACATTATTAACCCCCCTACACACACACACACACACACACACACACACACACACACACACACACACACACACACACACACACACTCTTGCAAAAGGTAGCTGCACATAACAACAGAATAAACTTAAACACACACACACACACACACACACACACACACACACACACACACACACACACACACACACACACACTCTTGCAAAAGGTAGCTGCACATAACAACAGAATAAACTTAAACTTTTGCAATATCAAATAAATACATTTTTAGCCAAACAGTGCACGGCAATACAAGTAACGCAAGAAAAATACTTAAAACGGATGTAGTTGTAATCATTTAAAAAATGAAGTTTCCTATACAAGGTTTACCAGCTAAAGAAACATTAGTGTCAACAGATATTATTTTGAGACATTTTGACCTTACCCCCGATCCACAATGTTAATAGGTGGCTCTGGGTAAAAGTCATGTGTCTTCCAGTCTTTACTGCAATGATTTTCCTTTTCGAGAGGCAAAAATTTATTATGCATATGTACTTGAACTTTCAAAAGTTTGGATCATTAGCCATTTTTATGGTGACTACAGAGTGACTGTTTAATATAGCCACCATCGCATTCCCTTATACTCCCTGAACTGGTGGAGCTCCCCAATTATCTCCTTTACATTCAGCTCTCTACTAACTTCCGCAGTGGTGCAGCCGTAGCATTGTTGCTTCACAGCAAGAGGTTCTCCAGTTTGATTCTCAGCTGGAGTGCGGGGAGTGCCTTCTGTGTGGAGTCTGCATGTCCTCTGCACGGTTGGGTGGGTGGGTGTTCAAAAGACATGTGTAAATGGGCGTGCCTTCGTTGAAGGTTGGATGTCGAGCTGGCACCTCAGTGTTCGTGAAAATCTACTGCCAATCATTAGTAGACCGGAGTTCCGCTGTGGAGACCCCTAACCGGGAAAAGCTGAAAGACAGCAACACATTCAGCTCTCTACTGCTCACAAACTTATCTTTAATCCATCCCAATGCCCATCTCACTCCTCCATTCTTACTACGCATCTTCCTTAGCTCCAAGAATCAGAATCTCCTTGAAGTTTACAAACCCTTACGTACCCCCCAGCAACTTCTATTGTCTTTTTTCTCTAGCACGAAAATGGAACTCACTTTCTCCCCATATCTGAACTACCCAGAACCTCTCCTCCTTCAAGACTTTGCTCCACTCCTATCTCTCTTCTACTTGGGAATGCTCCTGTTCTCACCCCCTAACCTTCTCCCAGCTACCTACACTTTCCCTGACCTTCCTCTCCCAACATTTGACCAAACGCTAACTATGTTTTCTTCCTCTTTGTCCTCACCTCTCTCTTGCTATTACTTCCTTCCTTTATGCCTTACAAAATGTAGGCATTGGCAATCCCCACAAATAGAATACTTACCTCAGGTTGTTTAGATCCATTTATCATTGCATACTATATATATCCATTCTTATTTTTATCACTACTTCAATAGAATTTTGTTAATGTTAAGATTGTATAACATATTGTATTAACTTCTGATGTTCCTGTTTTTGTAATACTTTGAATTTAATTTCTGTATTAATTCCTGTTGATTTGTTTTTATATGTATGTACTTGGAGCTTTTCTCGCTGGGTCTCCATTGAAAAATGATACACCTCGGCCCATTGGACTCTCTTGGTTAACAAACTGCAAATAAATAAAATAAATAATATCTGTACCTATTTTCCATCTGGCGTATTGCACGCCATTGCTGGAGCTGCTTTCTGAACACCTACATTTAAAATTACAGTTTTCTTTTATTAATTTCACTCCAGAGAAATTCAGTATTTAAGGATGACCTTAAGATGCATCTTGAAGCTTTTCTGGTAGGTCTGTACAAAGGCATATTTTTCTTTTGGTACATCAGATCACAGTTATTTCTCACTGATACTATATACAAAGCATAGCTGGAGAATGAAGCTGATGGGTAATCCCTTGTTTCTGTCAAGCACTTCATGGAGCCAATGAATGATTCATATTTATTAAACAATGCATTACTGTAATCACGTGTTATTCACAGTGCATACCCAATAATCCTTAACCTTGCAAAGAAATTATTCATTTTACCATAATTAAGAAATCTGACTATAAAGTGTCTAGGGCAGTTGATGGGCCACCACTGTCTGGTTAGAAAGTTTAAAAGTACAAAAATATCACTGATACTACTAACTAGCAGAGATGCTGCTTTACTTGACACCATTATTTTTAAACCCATGTTTTTGTTATCTTTTGGCTTTTCCCGGTTAGGGGTTGCCACAGCGGAACTCCGGTCCGCTAATGATTGGCAGTAGATTTTGACGAACGCTGAGGTGCCAGGTCGACGTTCAACCTGCAATGAAGGCACACCCATTTAGGCATGTCTTTTGAATGCCCACCCAACCGCAGGGAGGACATGAAGGCAATCCCTGCACTCCAGCCGAGAATTGAACGGGAGAACCTCTTGCTGTGAGGCAACAACACTACCGCTGCACCACTGCAGATTATTTTTAAATCCATCAGGCAGCAAAAATGCCCCTTAGCTGTTAATTTATAGGAGTTCTAATGGAAAGATTTCCACAGAAATAACAATATCTGTACACTCACACTGATCAGGCCCTCATTTGGACTAGCCATTGATGAAAAATCATTTTGTATAATGATATCTGAACATTGAATTCATCAGCTAACAGGCATTTGCAAACAACAAATCTTAGAAAGGGTTCCAAGCCATAATTAAAGCACACCTTTTTCACCGAATAAGAAAGCATGTGCCGAGGAACAATGGTTTATATTAAATATATATCATGCAGGTTCTTTCAAGTGAGCAATACACCCATGCCTCTTTTTAACTGTATGATAAGATTTATTTTAGTATTTTCAAGTTATGTTTCAATGCATATGTTGTTAACTTGTTTTACAGGCTTATCTGTTCGTGGGTTCACGGGTACAAGGCTATTCATCTATAAGGATCTTAAAAAGCCTAGCCTTACATTCCCATGGTAAATTTTAGCCCTTATATTTTGCATATGAATAACCCACAGGCAGTCCAAGCAAGGATATCTTTGGACATGTACATGATTCCCCTATCCATGAGGAGCAGGGTGCTAAACTCAGAATGAATTTGCAGCTCCCCATTCATTCATCTAAATTACATTTGAATAGAGAAAGAGAACTACTTTGCTTTAAGGTGACTGTAAGATGGTTCCACAGAAGTGTTATTTTCTGTTGATACATACATATCCCTCCAACATGTTCGATTTATTTTGCAAAAGAGGTTAAGATTCCTTAAGCAGATGTTTATGATACCACTGGTCTTGAGAATGTCTAATAGGTCTGACAGATTAGGGTCAGTTGAAGCTCTATATGTAAGGGAGTGGTCACTTCTTAGTAAAGTATATGATCAACCTGTTAAACATAAGGTTAATACAATGGTTATACTATAGGTAATTTTTGAATTGCAGTCAAAAGTGGTCCAAGATGTATTATGAGCTGTATGTCAGTAAAATGTATGGGCTCCTAAATGAGCCTTGATCGTTGCTGTAAATGGCCTCCCAGCAGGCCACTTACATGGCAAACAGGCATACTTCTCAATTGTCCAGAATTTCACAGAATGCCCAGATTTTTTCACCATATATTTGGTCTGTTCCTCATAAAATTAATGTTTTTTATAGAAAATCATTGAGGACCTAAGTTGCTAAATAATGACAGACATTTGAATTTCAAATTTCAGATCTTTCAGAAGATGGAAAACCTGTAAGTCTATCAACTTTCAAGTTTAAAAAAGTAATATCAAAATCTATCCCTATTGTTGGGCCTTTGCCCCCCCCCCCCCATTATTTTTTTCTTTGTCCAAATTTCTTGTGCTAAGAGGTTAAGAAGTATGCAAACAAATAGACCGATAGATAGATAGATAGATGGATAGATAGATAGATAGATAGATAGATAGATAGATAGATAGATAGATAGATAGATAGATAGATAGATAGATAGATAAGAAACTCCTTACATTCTTTCTAGAATAATTTGGCCCTTTCTTCTACTCTGACACACTAATCACCGAAAGTGTTTCAACATAAATAATATTTCAGATCATTATGTTAATTCTGCATTTTCAACAACAAATCTCTTAGAATCTTGATTTACAGTTTTCCTGAGATTAATTTAAAATATTATTCCTGCATTCCATGGGTCTGTTGTGCAATTGTCTTTTCAGCCATAAGTACAATGAGTCTTTGGTGTTTATTCCTTTGATAACTGCAGTACCTTAACAACAGAATTCATCATGGTTATTAAGTGTAGTATCCCAAAGTTTGGATAATTTTTTGCACGTTTGGCTATTACACTGCTGTGCCATGAGGTATGATACCAACAGAGTTGTTCCCAGCTTACTTCAGATTACTGCAGCAGTTGACTTACCAAATACAAGCAACAGTAATATCCCTCTTCACATATTAATAGTGAAAATACTGCACCAGCACATCTAAGCTATTAAAACTATAACAGAACTACATGCCCTCATGCTTACCTTTCAGCAGTCCATATTTAGCAGAATGTCCACATTTTTGGCTCATATTTTTTGTTCTGGTTCTCATACAATTTGTACTTTTTTGGCAAATCACTGAGGACTGAAGTCACTAAATAATGACGTTTCAGTTTCAGGCTTCATGCCCTTTGGAAAATGGATGCTAATGTAAAACCTGTTATTCTAGCAACTTTCTCAGTTTATAAGAGCAATGTTTAAAATATGTCCCTATTTTTGGGCCTTTATGCCCTATAACCTTTCCATATTTCTTGTGCTAACAGGTTGAGAGGTATGCTCCCATGCATGTTCTACTTAATGTTCTTCTGCTTTATTTAATAACTTCTGCAAAGTAAAGCGTTAAAATATTAACCTGCTCTTAACATAACATGCAAACCATTTAATCACAGTTTTCAAAAAGATATCTTTCCTTTTCTCACACCCAACATTCTGTCATAAAACAGCTTTCACATGTCCCTCATTTCCATGTCCGAACACCTTTCGATTCACTCTGCATCAAATATAATACCTTTTTCCCCTTAAAAGAATTGACAAACTTTTAATTATGCCATTTCCACGAGTAAAATTATTTTCTCCTTTCAGCCACTATTCAAGTAACTGTCATCAGCCAAGTGCAAACATCTTTTAAAACAGAGCCTGGTTTTCTGTTAGCAATAACCATACGTCATCCTTAATACTGACTCTTCTCTTTGGATCTAAGTGCTTTTTCTACACATTTTGTCAAGTCATCCAGTACTGACCTGATAGCAAAGCTTTTCAAATGTTGTTGCCCTCTTTTTTTTCCCATACAACACAAAATCTTTCTGAAAGTCATCAGTCTTTCAGGAACATAAGAAACCGATTTCAAGACCACACTCCCTTTTATGTGCAATAGAACTTATATGCCCTGAATTTTGAAGTGAGTTTGAGTGTATATATTTCATAACATTATATCTTTTAGCATTAAAGTAATTTATTTCAGTTGGTTTTCTCATTACTTCTGCAAAACATCTATTACATTACCTACAGGTGTATGTTGTTCCCCTTTCAGTCCATTGTTCAATCTGACTTCTCCAGGAGTATTCACCAGTGTCACGTTTCATTGTTGGTTTACTCCATCTAGTTTCTATTGATTCTCCTTCAGGTGACAATGCTCCACTGCACTCACTTCCTGGTTTATTCTAGACTGTCCAAGTTCTACTTGTGTGGGCATCTACTAACTGGAAATACCACACAACTGTCTTTGATTTCTGGCAATTTAATTACTGCAGCCCTCCAACTTGCCTTCAAACTCCTAGACACTTGTGATATATATCTTTTGATCTCCAAAATATCTTGTCTCACAAAATTCATCCTGCTATCCCCACATATCATGACCTTTCCTGCCATCAGTTTGTAAGGGGCTAATCCTGTTGTACTGCCTGAGATAGCTGTAATTTTCAGTAAGACAGCAAGTAAATCATGAGTCCACCCCTTTCTGGGATCTATTACTGCTTTCACTATTCCTTGTTTTAAAGTTTAATTAATGTGTCCCACTAGTATTGAACAATGTGAGCAATGCAGTGCATGAAACTTTGTCTTAGTTCCCAGAGAATATACACTTCTCCCACTGAGTAAAACAATAAACTTGACTTGCATCTTTAGGAAGGGCTCCAGTGAAATCGAACTGTACATTGTACAATAAACCTTTTTTTGATGTGAAAGCCAAATGTGAACAGGATTTCCTAAATTACATTGTTCAAATGTTGCATATAACTGATATAAATTAACGTCTTTTCCTGGCACTCAACTATTTCCGATCTTATCTGAGATGATGCAACATGATATCCCTTCTAGCAGGACCTGGGCACTGGCTAAGCTCTAATAACTGCCTATGAACAGAAAACGTCATCAGTACAACAAATTAAATGCTCCAAATTCCCAATTAATCTAATTTAATTCCCTGCTTTTTCCATTCCTCATGCTGTTGCTCATCCATCCATCCTTGGGTGTTTGTATTACATCTGTCAAACTCTCTTAGATACAGGTAAGTACTTCATTACCTTGGTCAGTGCTGTACCTTTGGTTCTAAAGTCTGCATTTTTATTTGCCATGATCTAACTGACCTCCACCCTTTTCGATGGATCCTGATTTTAGCCACAGTTACTTCATGCAACAATATAGCCAATTTAGACACTGCTTTATACAACTTCCAAATGTTTTACCACTTCTGTTTCTGTGGTAATGTAATTTCCTTGATTTCAAGCATTTAAATAACCATAGATAATCCCAAACCCATGACAGATATCAATAAAGTGTTCATTCTCTTCACTTTTCAAAAGTGATTTTGCTAGGGCCACTTATTCAGCTTGTTTGAACCAAGCTGAACTGAGGTGGGCTACCAGCCGCAACTCTGAGCTAAGATATAAGATGATTAGAGGCTTCTGACCTTCCCAAAAAACATAAGTTGCCTGTTTTTTTGATTGATTATACTATTTACTGAACTTTTTATTGTGGCTGCTTATTTAATAATGTATTTTAATACTGTAAACTAAACTGCACTATTTGTACTGCATTTTTTTTGCCTTACTGTGCCAGTTAAATTGTATTCTGTTGCTGTTTTTACTGTTTGCAAAGCTTTTTTTTGCTACTTTCACTGTTTGCAAAGTAGTTGTTGCTACTTGCAAAGCATCTGTTTGGTTACTTCTAATGCCAAACAGTTTTTTTTAAATAACTGATTTATTTGTTGTTTAAAACATTCTTTAGTGTCTTCTTGCTGTTTTTCTGCTGTTTAAAACAAGTTGTATTGTGTCACTGCTGTTTTTCTGCTGTTTAAAACTTCTTTTAGTGTTTCCCACCTAAATTAGGGTAGCTAGTAGCTGTAGCATAGTCCAGATACAGGTTTGCTGTATCTGGGTCTGTTTGTAGTGGCTGTTGCATTCTGAACACATTTTCAAGCCATCTTTGATTGTAAAGGGCCCTTCTGCATCCCTGTGAGAGAACTGTGCTGATTGGAACTTTTCTGGTTAAGGGTGATTTGTGTAGGTCTTGGAGTAAGCACCTCATTGGTTCTTTTGAGTTTTTTATTTTTTTTTAAAGTTGTTAGCTTCTGGTATTTAAGCCTTGCGTTTCAGGGGTTTCTGCTTGTTTGCATGTTGTGCAGCACCGTGCACTGCTATGCAACTGTGCACCATAGCCAGACAGATAATTTCAACAAATTTTCCCTTAGATACAGCTGTAGTACATTAGTGTAGTCCTCATCTTTAGTACCACTCCAAGAAGTATTGGTAGTGAGCTGTGACCTATTAAACCAATAGCCAAAAGCACCATCAGAAGTATCCATCTACAGTGCACCTCATAGATCAGTCCTGAAAGCACCCCCTTTGTGATAACAGTTCTTCAAACCTAGCATTATGGAAAGTTGGACTACCCCTGTTTCTCCTGCCAGCCTTGTTGACTTGGGTCTCTTGAGGCAGTGTAGCAAATTCCTCATGCACACTGACAACCCTCTACTAATAACTTACTCTAGTACAGAGAGCGAGAGATGTATCTACACCAAGAATCTTGAATCTCTGCTCTCTTGCACTTGAAACAGTAACACTGAAGAGGTTGTTAACATAGTACCACTACTCATACACATAGTAAAACACATAAATCAAAACACGCGGAGATGTTCTCAAAAAAATTACCAAAACACCAGAGACCTCCAAAACAAAAGACTGCTACAACTAACACAGTTCCCACAGCACCTAAGACACATAACAACACCAGTGCCTCACCTACCAAGTTCTTAAGGCGTAACACTCAAAACCCACATTTTCTTGTCATTGGAGACTCCATAGTGAGACACAAAGATGTCCCACTCACCAGGTCAGATAAGGAGAAAGTCAGCATCGGCTGCCTGTCCAGTGCCAGGATTTACTGCTACCAATCGAAAAGAAACTGTTAAGCAAACAAAACGCCACAGCAACCTTGGTACCAATAGTCCAATAAAACCTGAACGCAAGTTTATTTAATTAACAGCAAGCGTTTTCGCCACAAGTAACTTGTAGCTTCCTCAGAGAGCAATATAACAAATGCAAGGCAGGAGTTACCCCGCCTAAATACAAGCAATAAGACAGGAAATGACATATCCAAAAACGTCATACTTATTTAAAAAAACTAAAACAGAAGTAAAAACCATGCTCGAATCACCCTAATAACACAGCGCATACAACAATAATAGAGCTGTTTTTGTAAATACTAGATTATGTCTTTTCAAAACCATACAGCTCTATATTCCTTCTAAAAATTTTTAAAAGATTTTTTGCAGAGAAGACAAATCCTAAAAAGGACTGTAATAAGCAAACAAGAGAACACTAGTAAGAAACTTTTTTGGGGTGTTTAGTTTGTTTAGATTTCATATATTTTTATATGTTCATTGGTTTTTATGTATTATTTTATGTATTATTTCTTGGTTTGGAGCCCCTTGATGCCTTCAGGAGTTCTTACTCGTGTTCTCTTGTTTGCTTATTACAGTCCTTTTTAGGATTTGTCTTCTCTGCAAAAAATCTTTTAAAAATTTTTAGAAGGAATATAGAGCTGTATGGTTTTGACAAGACATAATCTAGTATTTACAAAAACAGCTCTATTATTGTTGTATGCGCTGTGTTATTAGGGTGATTCGAGCATGGTTTTTACTTCTGTTTTAGTTTTTTTAAATAAGTATGATGTTTTTGGATATGTCATTTCCTGTCTTATTGCTTGTATTTAGGTGGGGTAACTCCTGCCTTGTATTTGTTATATTGCTCTCTGAGGAAGCTACAAGTTACTTGTGGCGAAAACGCTTGCTGTTAATTAAATAAACTTGCGTTCAGGTTTTATTGGACTATTTGTACCAAGGTTGCTGTGGCGTTTTGTTTGCTTAACAGTTTCTTTTCGATTGGTAGCAGTTTGTCTATTCCATGGCCACTGGCAGTCCTGTTAGCCCAACTAGTCCTAACCTGTTCGGAACAGGCGTTCCGAATGTTGGCAACAACGATGCTGTTAATAATAACCTTGATTTACCAGCTGTTTTGGCTTCCTTATCTCAAAGGCTCAATTCATTACATGCCCGCTTTGATGCTTTTGATCACAGCACTGCTAATAGGATTTTACATCCACCTCGTCCTCTTGGTTGTAGCGGAACATCTACGGACAGCTCTGATATTTGCATAACACCAGGACAATGTTTGGCATCTAATGCGGTGCCCGGTGCTTCTTTGACCATTAATTCTGGTCCAGTCCTTAATAGTGATGTGCGAGGCACGAATTCTCTTCTTGAAGGCGCTCCTGGACCTTTATTACATTGTTTGGATGCTGATAACATGACTAACAGGAGTAATGGCAGTGGTGGCCATTCCTCTATCGATGTAGGCACCCACGGTTTAAATACAAACACTGATTCCAGTTTGTTACCATCTTTATCTGATTGGATAAAAAATGTTGACTCTTTCTCCTTCGCTCCCACTGGTTCACCGAGCACTTCTTCTAATATTCAAAGGCAGGAAACAAGGTGTGTAGAAAGCATCGCAGATAAACTTAAAGTTTTGGACACTAAGCTTTTAAGGCTAAAGAAGATGCAACTAGAGTCCTCTTATTTCGAGCAATGCTTGGCTGAGAATCTTATACCAAAGGGATTACGAAACAACCTCTCACCTTCTGGCTTGCTCGTTGATGCAGTCTTCTTTGGGGATTTAAAAGCTCTTTTTCAGCAGCAAGGTGCGCAACTGCTGCAATTAATTGTTAAACATTATATCCAACATATTAGTGTTCTCACGAATGAGATTAACATCTTGGACAATGAGATTAAGCTAGATATTGACTTTTTTAGGTATAAATATGATTATCACCGCATTCTAACTAGCATAGATGCCTTTTTGATAAAATTAAAGGCGAATAAGTCTAAGAAACTTGTCAGAGATAGAGGTGCATATCATGATAATACTGCATATCCTAAGCTTGAATTTCAAACTAATATGAGTGGTCCTATTGGAAAACCTGCTATTGGTTCTAACTCCATATCTGATGATAGACTTGCTTGTAACACAGATAACCGTGAAGATGATGTGGATGAGAACCCCACTCAAGAACCCAGACGTAGTAATAGAATTAAGGCAAACAAAGAGACTAGGGTTGTTAATGATCAAAACCAGCGTGGCCATTCTTCCAACTATCCCAATAAGAACAATCATTTTTTAGGAGCCCGCAACAAGCGGAATTGGGGGAACAGGAACAAGAACAGGTACAACTAGATGATGGCCATCCTTCTGGTGTTCTTACTGGTGTTAACTTCCCTAGGATCATTACTAACAGTAAGGGTGACTTTAAGATTTATAACTTTTCAGATACCCCCCTGGATACTGATCTAGTAGAACTTTTGGCCTACGGTAATTATTTTGTGCCCAATAAACAATGTAACTTAGCTAAGGTCATTATTGAATTTAAATGCTTCATTCGAAAGCTTAATTTACAGGTTCTATTCAGCAATGAACCTTCCCAGGTGGGTTTTACACCAAAACTTCCCAGTGTGTTTAATCCACCTTTGCACTCTGTGTTGCAAATGTTTGAGAATATATGTGAGATTGATTTCCGACACCAGATCTCCACCTTTTCTAATCTTGGTAGGAGTGATTTAAATAGGTTTAATACTACAAAAAATCAACTGGAAGCATTGGATGACCTTTGTCGGTTACCCATTAGGATTATTAAACCTGATAAGGGTGGAGGTTTGGTTGTTTTTAATGATAACCAATATGTAGAAAAGATGTCTCACGTCTTGAATTCTTCAGCTTATTCTGCGGTGTCTATTAATGAGGTTAATGGGACCTACCAGAGAATTAGGGGGTACCTTAGGGATTTATTTTTAGCTGCCAAGATAGATATTGATACTTATCAATTTATTGACATTACTTTTCCTAAAATACCAGTAATGTTTGGCATCCCTAAGATCCACAAGGATTTATTTGATCCACCTATGAGAGCACTTGTGGATGGTAGGTCCTCCATGACATATCCTTGTTCTTGTCTTATAGATAGCATTTTAGCAAAATACCTCCAGCTTATTCCTGGGTTGTGTAAGGATTCTTGGTCTTTCCTCAGCAATATTAACAACATCCCCTTTGATACTATGTACAATTTCCTTACTATTGATGTAGTGGATTTGTACACTTCCATTCCACACCAAGAAGCTGTGGAATGGATTGGTATGCTTTTGAAAGACTTTGAGGCTCCTAACAAGGAAATTGAGCTTGTAACAGAGTTGCTTGATATAGTCCTTACGACTAATTATTTTATTTTTGATAAGGAATACTTTCTGCAGAAGCAAGGTATAGCCATGGGCTCGCCCTGTGGGGCAAGCGTGGCTAATTTCTTTGTAGGTTACTGGGAGAAGAACTTCTTGAGGAACAAACCGGACTTGATGCAACATGTCCGTTTTTATATTAGGTTCCTTGATGATATTTTTATTTTATTCAAGGGTGACATCAATGAAGCGAAGGATTTGTTAATTCTTTAAATAGTACCACTGAGTTTTTAAAATTTACCTTTAAATTCTCCTGTTTAGATATTGATTACCTTGACGTTAAGCTAGTTAAGGACTCCATTAAGGGGGAGTTTTTGTCCACTATATTCAGGAAACCGACGTACTGCAATTCGTACCTCCATTTCTCAAGCTCACACCCTTTTAAGCAGAAGCGGTCAATTGTTAAAGGACAGCTTGTGCGAGCAGGAAGAATGTGCAGTACTATGGTCGACTTTACTTCTGAATGTAATTTCCTTAAGGAATTATTCATTAATCGAGGTTATCCATTACCCTTACTGGAGGAACTCATACAAGAAGTGGCAGTTAAGAGAACTGAAGGGTTTTATAAACCACTGCTAAACCAAAGGCATAATATCCAAAACGCCCCTTTAGTTCCCCTCATGGGTGATTGTATATCGGAATTAGATTTGGATGGATCTATTCCGCAAAGGAGATGTCCTTACACACTGAGTTTTGTTACTACTTTCTGTATGGATTCTCAGACCATCTGGTCCATTGTATGTAAGAACTGGCACTTCATCTCAAATAATTCTTTTTTAGTTGAAAATCTAGGTACCTGCCTTAAAGTCACTTATAAGAGGGGCAGTAACCTAAAGGAATTATTACAGAGGAGTATGGGACATAATACTTTTAGTAGACGGAGAGGTATGTTTCCATGCGGTTTTTGCAACTGGTGTAAGGTTATTCGAACAGGAAGCAGTTTTGTTATTAGAAATAAAAAACATCAGATTTTTCACAAATGTAATTGTGAATCTAAATCCATTGTTTATTTGGCTTTATGTAACTGTTGTCCTGCATTTTACATCGGTAAGATGGACCGTAAGGTCCGTGAATGAATCTACGAGCATATTTATGCAATTAGGAACAACAAGTGCCAAAATGCTTTGGCAAAACATGCCTTTTCTTTTCCAGGACATAGTTTTGAATTTATGGTAATTGATTCTGTCCCTACTACCATTAGAGGTGGTCCTTATTCTCTCATTCTTGAGAATCGGGAACTTGAATGGCAACTCAAGTTAGATGCCTTCAGGTTCCCAGGGCTTAACGAAAATTGTAACATTTCAGCAGTATTAAAATTGAGGAGTTATATGAGATAATATAAATAAGTAAGTTCTTGTGTATACATATTTTTGGTTTTTGTTAGTTACATTTATATGTAATTGTACACAAACACCCCCCCCCCCCATTTTTTTAGTTATTCATAAAAACTTTTTGGGGGTGTTTAGTTTGTTTAGATTTTGTATATTTTTATATGTTCATTGGTTTTTATGAATTATTTCTTGGTTTGCAGCCCCTTGATACCTTCAGGAGTTCTTACTCGTGTTTTCTTGTTTGCTCATTACAGTCCTTTTTAGGATTTGTCTTCTCTGCAAAAAATCTTTTAAAAATTTTTAGAAGGAATATAGAGCTGTATGGTTTTGACAAGACATAATCTAGTATTTACAAAAACAGCTCTTTTATTGTTGTATGCGCTGTGTTATTAGGGTGATTCGAGCATGGTTTTTACTTCTGTTTTAGTTTTTTTAAATAAGTATGACGTTTTTGGATATGTCATTTCCTGTCTTATTGCTTGTATTTAGGCGGGATAACTCCTGCCTTGTATTTGTTATATTGCTCTCTGAGGAAGCTGCAAGTTACTTGTGGCGAAAACGCTTGCTGTTAATTAAATAAACAGTGCCAGGATTTGTCAGAACACGCATGCACTCAGGTCTCTCGACAACAAGTATCATTATGACTTTGTCATAGCTCATGTTGGAGTGAATGACCTGAGGTGTACTTCACTGGACTATATGAAAGAAGACATGATTTAGCTCTCTGAGTATGTGTCCCAGGCAGGTATGTCCCTAGCTTTGAGCAGCATATTACCCTCACCTAGAATGATGCCACAGTATAAACAAAAAAAAAAAGATCGATTTCGATAATCGGCTTACTTTTTGGTGTCATTAAAAGGGTATCCAGTTTCTATCAGACTGGGATGACATGCTCAACAAACCTCAATGCTTTGCCACCTAGCGCTACTAGGCTTTTAGATGCTGGCAAAGGCTCTTGCCTCCCCCATAGTGCCTTTTTTAGGCAAGGTCTCAAAAACAAAATTGCCGACGTGAAAATTACCAACTACAACAATAGTTTTATTTCTGATAAACGATAGGAGCTTAAACCAAAAACTGCACACCCTGGAAGCATTTCTGTCACTGGAGGATGTAAGATGTCTATGCAGTCACAGAAACCTGGTTCAAGCCTCAGAGAGTACCCTGGCCTTGTAAGGCTACAATGCCTTCCACACCTTCAGACTGCAAAACGAATGTGTGAGAACCAAAGGAGGTGGTGTTTCTATCCATATTAGGGATACATTCACCTCCCACCTAGTTAGATTGAACAACTCTATGGAGTTACTCCAAGTTCAGATAATATGTGGGTAAGACCTCCATTCAAGGCATAGCTAGTTATAGATCCCCTTCTATGGATCATGATGCACACAAGGCCTACTTGACCAAACTGGAGTCAAGCCAAATATTTCAAAACACTCTGGTCATAGGGGATTTCAATTATCCCACCATCAACTGGGAAACCCACTCTTGCCCTAACTCACTACTGCAAAAGTCCCATGACTTTGTTAACTGAAATGCCCTGGAACAAATTGTTCAAACGCTAACAGGAACAACCATACTAGATGTGGTCCTCACTAACATAACAAACAGATGCACTACAACAACTGTCAGACAATCATTAGTTAACTCTGACCACAAATCAGTTGTCTTCAAACTGGCAGTAGCACCAGAACTTAGAAAGGGTGAAGTCAGACTAAAAGAACTTCACCAAAGCAAATCTATACCCTCTTAGGGGAAGGTATAAATGCCTTCCAAGCCACACCCCCACCTGGAAGTGATAACTACACCAACACTTACAATAAAGCCTTGTATAAGTGTATACATTTGGCCAGAGAGAATCAAGCATCAACAAATTTTACAGCAAATGCAAAAAGTTACTGTCTAAGAAAACTAAGGTGAGGCCCCAACAATGGAAAAGCACCCTCCTCAGCATCAACAGGCAAATAAGACAACATGTTAAATCCTTTAAGGGTAACTTTGAAAAAAAATTAGCAATCACAGCCAGTAATAACCATAAGGCCTTTTCCAGCTACTTACATAGCCTAAAGGGTAGGACCCAAGCATATGACAAACTATTGACTAACCGTATCACACACACACTGATCCCACAGTAATAGCAAACCTACTACCAGACAGATTTAGTGAAAATTTCACTCCTTTATTCCCACCAAACTTATCACAAACCTTGCCCAAATTCCTCGCCCCACACTACATTTCCAAAGACCAGGTCATTAAAGCCTTGTCTAAGGCAAAAATCACAGCCTCTATGGGACCAGACGGCATCCCTGGCTGTCTTCTAAACAAACTAAAACATGAACTAGCATCACCATTAAGTACCCTGTTCAATCACAGGCTAACCATAGGCCTTGTTCCTGTGGAATGGAGAACAGCAACAGTTATTCCCTTCCACAAAGGTGGCTTAGCAATAGACCCAGGGAATTACAGACCCATAAGTCTGACCAGCCTCTGTAAAGCTATGGAACGTATCATCATAGACCTCATAAATAAAGACATATGCAACCTCCAAACCCTGGATCCGACCCATTCGGCTTCATCAAGAGCAGATCCTGCCTTTTATACCTGGTGGATTTCTTTGAAAAAATGATTAGTGCCATTGATGACAGCAAATCCGTGCACACAGCATACCTCAATTTGGCAATGGCCTTTGACACAATCCCACACTCAGGCATTACCGATAAACTTAACAAACTAAATGTAAACCCCTTTGTTGTAAGATGGGTTTCCCACTGGCTCACAAACAAGTCACACACTATCAAAGTGGGTGACTCCACATCAACCAGCAGATCTGTCACCAACGGGGTGCCACAAGGGTCAGTGCTGGGCCCCCCTACTGTTTGGTATATACTTCTCCGAAGTTCAGGCCAAAATGAAGGGGGTGTAGCTGACCAAGTTTGCAAGCAACTGCAAACTGGGTGCAATTATTGAATCCTCAGTTTGTGTTAGTATACTTCAGGAGGGTCTTACACAGACCAACAACTGGTGTCTTAGTTATGGTCTCAAACTGAATGCAAAAAAATGAATCATCATTCCCTTTAATAAAAACAATGTCCTTTCACACTATCAGATTGACAACAATATCCTATGTACCTATGAAGTGGTAAGAGAGCTGTGATCACAAGTAGAATGCAACCTTAACTTTGACCATCATGTGTCTACTGTAGTAAGGAAGGCTTTCTATGTAGCACACTTGATTAGCAAGGGCATCATCAATAGAGCAAAGGAGGTTATAACCCCTCTATACTCATCATTAATCAGGCCCATAATTGTGTATAATGTCCCTTTCAGCATGTACCATACAAAACTCCTGCAGCAATTAGAGAGACCTCAGAGGTTTCTAACTAAGAAGATCAAGAGACTCAAGCATGTGCCTTACACAGATCGACTAAAGTCCCTTAGTATCATACAGACTTCTTTGGGGAGAATTATGCCTGGTTTACAGAGCAAGAGCAACCCCTGCCCCAAACCTAATGAATTTACTGCACATCCATAAATCAAATGGGACTAGAACTACCTGTTCCAGGGACCTAAACAACTAGCCAACATCCAAAATTCATTAAAAATAACATTCCAAGAGGCCAGTTAATTCGTGCCAGTAGGTTGATTAGTGAAGACCATCTGCTGGCTACTGAATTTGAATACATTATTAGCCTCTTTATGGAAAGAGGATATGAAGAAAAAACATTGAGAGATATGGTAAATAACATTTGGGAAGAGAGGAAACAAAATCCCCCCCCTATTTTAAAGTAGGGAATAGTTTTCTCCTCTAAGAATAATGCTATGAACAACATTAAAAAGAATGAAGAGCTGTTATGTTTTAGCATGGACATGACGGTATATAATATTAACATACGTAATGTTATAAAACATAATTGGAACATTATTGAGGGAAACAGAGATTTATTAAATAGTGTGGGTGACAAACCAAAATGTGTATATAGGAACAATTATAATTTAAAGAAAATGTTTGAGAAACAAAGGGATGGTATGCATTATAATTGTCCTAGTAGTCAAAAAAATAGAGGTATTTACAAATGTTATGAATGCACTATGTGCAGATATATATTAGAAGGTCCGTATGTTACACTTCCACACATTCCTTATACTATACTATACCTGTTCCTGGAGTTTTTAGTTGCAAAACCAAAGGAGTCATTTATGTTGCTGTGTGTGACAAATGTCAAGAATTTTATATTGGTATGACTACTAGAAATTTGTATAAAATAATGAGAGAACATTTGTATAACATTAAAAGGAAAGACATTAATAATGTTTTGTATAAACACAGTTCAACATGTCTTGGGTTTAAAAAGTTTTGTTTTTCCATCTTGGAACAAGGTGTACCTGATATGAGAGGAGGTGACTTTAAGAATTATTTAGAGCAGAAGGAAGCCAAATGGCAGATAAAATTACAAGCTGACAAAAAGCCTGGCTTGAACGATGTTATTAACGTCAAATGTTTTTTTAAATATTGTAAATTAAAGATAAATAAATAAATGAAATGCAGTTTTTATATACTATTCTAATTTTATAGGTACTGTTGTTATAGTGGTTTCCATGTTATTCAGGATCAACTGTTTAATTGTTTAATAGAATAATTAATTGTTTAATTAGTTTGAGTTTCTTATAAATTGTGAGGTCATTATGCATTTTTATTCTGTTCTGAAGAAGTCCTTTGGATGAAAGCGGAGAATAAAGCTGAGTTACGCGAACATTGTATTTCATTTCATTTCTTTTTCTCGGTCAGTGGTTGGTGTTTCATTTTTATTTTATTTTATTTTTTTATTTTTTGAATTTTTGGTTTATTGGAAATAGTAGATTGTAACCAAAGCAGCAAGTCTTTTTGGAGTGGCCAAGGTGTCACTTAAATAAGCACAAGTACTCTCAAGATGTTATAAGTATTCTCTAAAAGACCAGCCAAAATGAAAGGTCTAACATATTTAATAATAAATAATAAAATAGAAAACACAAGAATAATAACATCTAAGTACAATAAATACCAGCATTTCAATCACAAGATAAATAAAAATAACACAGTTGGACAGATTCACACAGATGCAGAAAACATTGCTAAACTAGTCTCACTGTATTTCTTGACTGTCTAAAGAATAACTATTTACAAGCTAACTTAATTAATACAGCAAGGCAAGATAGGATGCTGAGATGCATACTTTTACAAGGCAAGGTGATGAGCTTCAACCTTCTAACTGAACTAACTGTGATAACTGTCATAGATTTTCATATCAAGTTCCAAAGAAAACAAAACAAACTGCTGTGCGAGGTCCATCATCTCAGTGCTAGTTATGGAATGACACCACATTTGATCATCTGATTTTGGTACTATACACACTGAGAGCTTTGCTAAGATCTGTTGCAGTAGAAGAAGCTCAAAAACATCTACTCTTCCCTTCAGTTATAATAACACGATACATTTTAACACATCTGTACAAGTCAGTGTGACAGCCAAATGACACTAAATTAGTTACAAAACTCCACAGCATTATGCTGGTGTATGTTATACATGTGCTGCCCTATTCTCCTTGGCACAGATGGCAGTATCTCACATCATCACATCTCTTCCCCCCTTTGAAGACTCAAGCTAGTTTTTCAAGTAACTCTGTAAAAATGTTGCTTGAGAGAAATGGGCATATTTGGGAATGCAACAACCTATACCCTGTCTTGACAGTCCATCTGCATTGGCATTACTGACTCCACTATGCATAT
Organism: Protopterus annectens; assembly: GCF_019279795.1. NCBI lineage: Eukaryota > Metazoa > Chordata > Ceratodontiformes > Protopteridae > Protopterus > Protopterus annectens. Next base: position 1,987,816,805 of record NC_056739.1, read on the forward strand.
TGGTGCTGTACTATCATGTCATATGCCTGTGACCCTAGGCTCCACCTTAATAATTTGGCATTTTGTTGGCTGACTCTATGTAGCCATGTTAAGGGATTATGGTCTGTAACCACGGCGAATTTCCTTCCATACAGATAAGACTGAAGTTTTTGCAGTGACCATACTATGGCTAGACATTCTTTTTCTACAGCTGCATAACATTTCTCCATTGGTTGGAGACTACAGCTGAGATATACAACTGGGTGCTTTTCTCCCTCTGAAGAAACCTGGCTGAGTACAGCCCCATCCCATGGTTTGAAGTATCCACCTGCACAACAAATTCTTTACTGCAATCTGGACTAACTAACACAGGGGGTCTTTCCAAAGTCCCTTTAAGCATTTGGAATGTCTGCTCACAGACTGGGGTCCACATTACTTTATCTGGCCTGTTTTTCCTTTTCAGGGCTGTGAAAGAACAGCTGCTGTACTATAATCAGGAAAGAACTTTAAATAGTACCACAATGCCCCCAAGAATGCCCTCTTCTACTTTTTGGTAACAGTTGCAGGCCACACTTGAATAGCTTCCACTTTGGCAGGTTTTGGCCTAGTCTTGCCACTCCCCACTCTATGTCCCAGGTAAGAAACCTCTGCCATATCCACCTGACTCTTACTGGACTTAATGGTCAATCCTGCCCTTTGCAGTCTGCCCAGGACCTTTCTGATATGATGAAGCTTCATCATGTTAACATAGTACAATTTGTGCCCCTGCCTCCTGCCTAGCAGGTTTACCATGTAATTAACATCACTGACCTTACCTTTCTTATCACTTCAAAGGGTCCCTCCCAAGCTGCCTGCAGCTTATTGTGTCTGACAGGAATGAGAGCATAACCTGCTGTCCCACAGCCTACTCTCGGGCTCGAGTATTCTTATCATACCAGACCTTTTTCAGCTGTTGAGCTCCTGACAGGTTCTTCTGGGCAAGCTCATGAACTCCCTAAGCCCAGTCCTGAGGTTTAGGACATATGCCACAACAGAATCCTTGTGGGATTCAAACTCCCACTCCCACTCATCACAAATCAAATCTAAAGGCCCCCTCACCCTATGCCCATACAGCAACTCAAAGGGTGAAAAACTTGTGGATTCCTGGGATACTTCTCTGTATGCAAACAGTAGCTGGGGCAAATATTTGCCCCACTCTCTCTTAAACTGGTCTGCAAATGCCTGTAGCATGGTCTTTATTGTATAGTTTAATCTCTCCACAAGACCATTATTCTGGGGAATGTAGGGGATGGTCTTTAGGTGCTTCACCCCACAGTGCTTCTCCAGACAAGCCAGCAGATCTAAAATGAAATTGGCAGCTCTGTCAGTCAGTATTTCTCTTAGAAAACCTACCCTCCTGAAAATCTCTAACAAAGCATTTGCCACCTTCTCTGCTTCAATGAAGGACAGAGCCATCGCCTTAGGGTATCTAGTAGCATAATCTACTACCACCAGGATATACTTCTTCCCTGTAGCACTTGGGGTACTCAGAGGCCCTACAGTATCCATAGCTACTCTCTGAAATGGCTCTTCAATCACAGACAAAGGCATCCACGTAACTGTGACCTTGTTGCCTGACTTGCCTATTTTTTTGGCACTGCTCAGAGATCCCTTACAATCCCAAACCAATAAAAGTTCTGGATAATATGTCTGTTGGTACACTTTATGCCCATATGATCTGAAAAAGAAATGTCATGGGCTATGGCTAGAAGTGTCAGATGGTAGGCTCTGGGCATTACCAACTGCTGTATTACCTCACCTTGTAGCCCTCCCTCAAGGGTCCACTTTCTATACAGTAACCCTTTGTTCCAGTATACAGACTCTCCTTTTCCTAAAGCATCAGTTGTCTCCTTAGCTACCTCCCTCAAGCCTTGTAAGGTAAGGTTCAAAAGCTGAGTCTGTCTCAATTCTAATTTTGTGACCCCTTCCAGCTCCCCTTCCACAGGAAGCCTAGTATCTTCTGACAGAGTTGCTTCACTGTCATCCTGGGTACTAAGAGCTCACTTTTGTCCTTGCAGTCACCCTGTCCACGGGAACATCAGCACCTACCAGCAGCTGTGGATCACTTTCAGGCTTACTGCTACAAGGCAGCTCCCTCCCTGAAGTAGCCACATCACCAGCCCCAGCATCAGGTGTGTGGTCTGTCTGGGTCACCCCCAGGCTACCAGACCTACATGCCTGTCTCCAAGCCTGACTGCATGTAACTGCATGCACACAAGGTACTGCATTATCAAAATCATTTCCTATCAAGGCATCTGCAGGAATATCCTCAGACACAGCTACCTGCCTGCTTCCTTTTCCACCTTTCCAGTCAAAGTGAACCCTGGCCAAAGATATTTGGAATGGGATCCCTCCTAAAGCTGTGATTGGAGTAGACTGCTCAAACAAGTATTGCTCCTCTTTATCCACTGCAAGCTTCACAATGGTTATGTCACAGCCTGTGCCACTGTTAGCAGTGGCCTGTCTTCCCTCCACTAAGATAGGATACAAACTCCGGTAATAGTTTGATACCCCTGTTGTCGCCAGACAACTTACTACTGGCACTCTGTTATTCCCACTAGCTGGGTCCATCACCTTTTGTTCCCTACCATGCTTTGGTGGACATCTGTATGCTACATGGCCCCTCTGGCTAAATTTAAAACATCTAACCACTAATCCTGGCCATCTACCTGAACTAGTGGCTTCCCTTGTTACTGGCAAATTCTGTTGGGGTGATTTAGGCTGCCCAGTATGGGTTCCCTTATATCCACATGCAGCACTGGGTATCCCCTTCTTGTCCAGTGATGCCCTTTTTGCTAAGTAGAGATCCCCTTTTCTCCCCAGCTCATCTGCAGAGTTATACTCCCAGTCTGCCAACCAGATTCTCATGTCCTCAGGCAAAGTGCTGAAGGCTTTCTCCCTTACCAAAAGGTCTGCCTGTCTTTTAAAAGTGGTGACCTGATACACACTTACCCACCTAAGAAAATAAGTGCTTAACTCAGCAATATAATCACATATACTTTCATCTGCCTTGTGTCTATGCTCACAAAACTTTTTTTTCTGTAAGCTTCAGGTGTTATAACAGTTCAGTAAATATTGTTTCACTGTATAATAGTTTAAACAATCAGTATCAGACAATTTAGAAACAACAGTTACAGTTTTATCATGGAGTAAGAGGGTCAGGAACTGTACCAAGAGCTCTTGGTCAACATTATACTGTTTACATTCTCTTTCAAATACATGAATAAAACTATCAAAGTCACCCCCTACAAATTGTAGAAGAAATTTACTGACCTTTATTGCTTCTGGTTTCTAGTTATTCCCTTCCCCATTACCTCCATGACCATGACAAAGAGTCAACATCTCGCACTCTCTCTCTTGTGTTGTTGCTGCCTCTCTTTTTCTTCAGCCTCCAATTGCAGCAGTCTTTAATTATCTTCGATCTCCAAATGATGTAGTCTCTCTTCGGTCTCCAAACATTTGGCCTCCAGTTGATGCTGCATCTCCTTTTCTTCATCCGCCAAACATTTGGCCTCCAGCTTATGCTGATGTTGCTTCTCCTTTACTTCAGCCTCCAAACATCGCAGTTTCTGTTCGTTCTCCATTTCAAGTCTCTTTAACTTCAGATGGATTTTTAAATCCTCTGAGGCAAAGGTGAACTGCCCTTTTTCTGAAGGCTGCACATCTCCATCACCAGGCTGGTTGTCCTCCTGGCCACTGGTCTGCATTGCAACTGTGATAAAGCTGAAATAATTTCCTCTTTAGTCCGGTTAGCATGCACTACTCCTTTGGCTTTAAACTGGTTCTTTGTCAACTTACCATAATCCTCTGTTGACATTTTGCCTGCTTTCCCTGACTAAATTAAACTAAGAAAAACTAATAAAACTGTTGTGAAAATGAGACTCTGAATGTTTACCTTGTGGCTGTTGAGAGTACACACACCTTCAGTGACAACTGCCCCCAGGTTACTGAAGTTAAATTAATATCCCACCACTGCCACCAATATGTGATGGCCTCTCTACCCCAGACCAATAATCAAGGAGCCTCAATCCTCACCACTGACGCCAGTGAGAGACAGTCACTAAAAACAGGAATGGATTTACACAGTATTTTTCAACTGCAGCTTGCTGCATAAAACACAGTTTTCCCCAAGAGCACACAGGGAACACGCTCCAGACCCGGGACTGGATTCTCTGCCTCTTCAGATCCCAAACAAGGTATTTGATTTTCACACGCACACACACAAACACACACACACACACACACACACACACACACACACACACACACACACACACACACACACACACACACACACACACACACACACACACACACACACACACACACACACACACACACACACACAGACACACATACACACACTCCTGGGAAAGGCTGGCACAGATTTACTAGCTGCATCTCCTCTGCCCAGACTATAAGGTAACCATGCTGTTACCAGTCACCCCTCTAAGGCTCTTACAATGGTATCCAATTATACCAAGTGAAATAATGCTAATATAAATGGTACAGTGCAACCAAAGCAACAAGGCTTTTTAGAGTGGCCAAGGCATCACTAAAATAAGTACAAGTACTCTCAAGATGTTAAAGTATTCTCTAAAAGACAAGCTACAATGAAAGGTATAAAAATATTTAATAATAAATATTAAAATAAAAAAATATGAGAATAGGTTCATAGGTTCATAGGTAGGAACTAGACTATTGGCCCTAGGGCCTATATAATCCTAGCCAAAAATGTACCCTGGCTTTCGCCACCCAAGAAAATTATTTTCCTGTGCCCCTGTCGAGCAGAGCCACAGAAGTGATCCCTGGGGTGAATTTCCTATTTCTCATCCAATCATCAAGATTTTTCTTGAAGAGTGCTAATGAAGAGCTCTGTTTGACATAGATAGGTAGTCTGTTCCAGAGTATGGGAAGTCTCTGGGACAGGAATCTATCCCTCCAGCGTGTTCTGTTTATTGTGGTGACAAGGTTTAGGTCCCTAGAGCATGTAGCTCGGAGGGATTGGGATTTCTTTAAGTGGAGCATGTCCAACAGCTCTGGGTTTGACATAGCTTTGTATGTTAGGCAGAGATCACCGCTGAGTAGGCGATATGCGACAGAGTAAAGCTGGAGTGTTTTGAAATGGTCTGCGTAGGGCATCTGTTTGAGGCCAGTAATCCCCTTTGTGAGGTATTTCTGTGGCCTTTCCAGTTGTTGTACATGTCTTGTGAGGTACATACCAAAAAAGGCGCTGTACTCTATAATGGGTCTAATGAGTGATGAGTAGAGGGGAAAAATTACCTCTTTTTTTCTGGATGAGAAACCTTTTGTGATGAGGTGAACCACGTAGAAGGATTTCCTGACCACTGTGGCGATGTGATTATCAAAGGAGAGACTACTGTCCACCTGTGTCCCAAGGTCTCTTATCACATTTTCAGCATTAAGTAGACTACCAGCTATGTGGTAGTTCATGGGTACAGAGTTTTTACCAAAGGGGATGACAATACACTTTTTGGCATTGAGCTTCAGGCCATGGCTTTGACACCAGGCATCTGTCTCATTGAGGCCCTTTTGTAGTATGTCCACATTGTTAGGAGTTTTGATTATGGCTCCTAGTTTGCAGTCATCTGCAAACTTTGTTAGCCAAAAACCTTCTGTGTTAGTCTGTACTTCAGGGAAGTAGATACCAAACAGGAGAGGACCCAGGACTGAACCCTGTGGTACTCCACTTGTCACTGGTCTGAAGTCGGATTTGGAGTCTGCTACTTTCACAGTGTGGGTTCTGCCTGTGAGTCAGTTGGCAACCCATCTTGTGACATAGGATTTATACCTAGTTTAGTGAGCTTATCTATAATTCCAGAGTGGGGGATGGTGTTGAAAGCCTTGGCGAGATCTAGATAAGCTGTGTGAACCACCTTACCCTCATCTATGGCTTTGGTGACTGCTTCAAAGAAGTCAATTAGGTTTAGGAGACATGATCTGCCTTTTACAAATCTGAACTGGGTAGGGTTCAGAGTTTGGAGATTACCAATGTCTTTGTTTATGAGTTCCCTGCTGATACGTTCCATGGCCTTGCAGACCAGGCTCATCAGGCTAATGGGGCGATAGTTGCTGGGGTCTGTCGTGGCTCCCTCTTTGTGGAGTGGGATAACTGTTGCGGTGCACCATTCGGTGGGCACAAAGCCTGAGGTGAGGCTATGATTGAACATGGTACTTAGGTAAGGTGCCAGTTCATTCTGTAGTTCATGTAGAATGCAGCCTGGGATATTGTCAGGTCCCATAGATGCTGTGTTCTTGGCTTTGGAGAGTGTGTTTTTTACTTCTGCAGCCGTGATTACAGGAACTTTGCATTCTTACGGTATAGAGATGGGCCCTCTAGGGAGTGAGAGGGGGGTAAAGTTAGCACTGAACTTATCTGCCAGGATGTTGGCAATAAATATCTATGGCACAGATGGCAATACCTCACATTATCACAATTAGCATATGCCAGGAAAGTGTAAACACTTTAACAGAATCAGTGTGTTTTTTTCCTGTCCACCTGCATCCAAGTAATGGTTCACTGTTTTCTCCTGTGTGAGATGCACAGCTAAATCAAACAGGCTTCTTCTTGAAAAGAGAGAACAGCAGAGCCAGCTAGCTAGCTTAAACTAAGCTAGAGGAAATCAAAGCCACCTGACTATTGCACATAACAAAATAAAAATGTAAAAGGATAACCACATATATAAAATGCTGTGTTGTTTATTCTAAACAAAGTTGAACATATAAATGCCTTTTCATATCTTGCTTGGGATAATTACTAACTGTTGTTTTAAGAAGTAGTACTAATATCTAGTTTGGTAGCCTCATTCATTCAGCACCTCTCTGCCGGGAATATCAGCTTCAGATCAAAAGCTCCTCATTCATTGCAGTTGCTGCTTTACGCTCATGCTATTTCTAATGAAGCTCATCTTTGCAAAAAATATATTCTCTGAATCTGCCATACGGAAAAATCACATTATGCAAACATTTTAATTTGCTTACATTTCTTTTTCAAGTAGCACATCCTGTCATAAGAATAGCTTTCCAATGCTCTGGTTAAATCCTACTGTGACATTTTTATTCATAGTTTGCCTTCACTGAATCTGGGAGAGGTACCTTTCAGTGACTCAGACTCCATCCTGTGTAATAGCCATCACAAATTATCCATTAGGAAATGCATATTCTGCTTTGTTTAACTCTGTGCTCCCTGTGTTCTGTCTGTTTTCTATTCAGTATCTTTTTTTTAATGTTTTGGTCCCTAATGCCTACCAGTTATGAGCCCCCCTCCACATGGTCAGTTGGTCAGATCGTTCACCACACTAGGTGAGAATTGTCTCCAGTCCAGTAGATCACTCAGGCAAGAGCTAATCATGAGATTATCCTCCAGACATTCATCAGAACTTTTTGCATTATGCTCTGAACACTTTTCTCCTACCCAAACACGCACATAACACCCAAGGAGCATACAATGGTTTTGCAGAGTAATTATCCATACCACCATATGTGATTTAAACAAAGCCCTGCCCTCTTGTCAGCCATCATGATTGCATGACCTTGGTCTCCACCAATGGAAAAATTGTGAAGTTCCCTCTGGGCAAGCACACCACCATAGTCTCTCCCCTGGATAGTTTATTTATCTATTTATGTAATTTCATTAACCGTGGTAGAACACTGATACCTGTGAATCATTTACAGATTCAACATGAGAGCAAAGAATTAACAAAAGCATAAATTCATGTATACAGCAAATGCATAGTGAGGAACTAGAACATAAATTCACATAGACTCAGATAAGCACACAGCAGTATATGTATAATAAGATATGATTGTGACAATATTATAAATACAATGCAATCAAATGAATAAATGGTATAGTAAGATGAAGGATAGATGAAGAAGTTATGTAAATAGAGTGAGGAGAGTGAGGAAATGGATGTAAATTGCTTAAGGAGTTGGTCAATGATGGGTGGTATAAGTATTTGAATGTTATTAATATTAAGACTAGGTGGGGATGGGTCAGGTAATTCAAATGGATTTTGCAGGTTGCAGCTTTGAACAGGAAGTGTTTAAGTTCCTTTCTTGATATTGAGAAGGAGGAAATTTCTTTAAGGGAGATGGGAAGGGATTCCCAGACTTGGTGAACAAGGATAGAGAAGTTGTAATCAATGCAGTTAAGTTTTGCTTTTGCTTTTTGAGGTCGGTTGTGTTTAAATTAGGCTGCAGAAAACTGAGGTTATAATCTGAGCAACAGGGGAATAATCACCTGTCAAAACAAGGGAAGGATTAGAGATAGACTAGTTTGAAAAGTAGAGAATATAATAAGAGTTTGATCCTATTGGTAATGGGAAGACAATGTCCTTTGGCAAGGACCTCGCAATAATGCTTTGCTCTTGGTGATACAGTGATGAACCTGCAGATGTTGTTTGCAAATGTTTGTGGGGAGGAAAGGCTTCTCTTGGATGCCAAGACAACCAGGACTATATTCAAGTGGAGATAGCACCACTTTACCAATGGTGGTCTAGGTTATGGGACAGAGAAAGTGAATGATCTTGGAGGTCCAAAGTATCTGTGTGTGGATTTTTGCTTTTGTTACTTGGATATACCCTACTATATACAATTCATGTACATATTGTGTTTTTTCAGTCACTCTGTGTATAATGTCATTTATCTATTGCTTTTATACCCTCAAGCCAGCTATTATATTCACTCGGTATATAATGCATGTATATATTGCATTCTGTCATTCACTTGGTATATAATGATATGTATCTATTGTGTTTTCCCCGAGCTGAGACTGACATGGGTCCTGTGGGATTAGTGCTCTACCTCATTTAATAAATTCAAATTAAAAATAAATTTGGTATTGAAAATTAAGGTGTCCAGCTAGATATAGTCCTAAATAATGGAAATGGGTTGTGATTTGCATGGGTGTCAAGTTATTCAAGATTATTTGTCTACTGCGGATTTTGGTGAACTTGTGTTTGGTTCCAATGAGCATCGATTTTCTGTGTGTTTAAGAGTAGTTTCCATTGCTTTAACCATTCTAAGCATTGTGACATATTTCCTTGTAGTTTGTTTTTGGTAACTGAGTGTTAGCAGGGTGCTCTATAAATTACGGTATCATCATTATCCAGGATTATGGGTAAGTGTGGCAGGTTCACTGGGTATGAATTAATTAGTAATGAGAATAGAAGAGGAAATATGATTGATACATGGGGTGCTCCAGAGTGCAGTATGGCAGGTTAGGAGAATATGTTGCCAATTTCTATTTTGAAATGGCTCCATATTGAAAGACAACAAGCTGAAACAAAAGACCCAGGAAAAGAAAGAATCTCGAAGATCGTTCTTCTCCTTTAAATGTCTCAAGCCCCCCTGCAACCACTGATGTGGGATCAAGCCCACTACCCCCTCCAAGCTTATATATACTAACTCAGAGATCACCATACATTGGAGAAAAAAGAATATTCTGGGAAATGTCCGTCTCGTGCTTAGTATATGTAAGTCCATTTTTTGACCATTCAGTCTCCGTGTTTCATGGCTTGTTCTAGTGGGTTCAGACATTTCAAAGGGTTACCCTTTGAAATGCTTATCTGACAGGAAGCCGAGTTAACACAAACCACTCATTTCTACCCCACTCACAGGCTCCTCTAGTAGCCTAGCCACTAATTAAACTCAGATCATCTGGGTCATAGTAAGAACCTCATCTCTCTACCATAGAGCTGGGTGTTCTAGATCTCTTTTCTACTGCATTTTGTATGGTTCATATCTTGGTATATCTTACTTGTAAAAGTATTTGGTTGTGTGTTTGAAATATTTTACAGTTTATTATTTTCATTCCATTGTTTGTTGAGAAAGAATTAAAACTCATGAAGTATGTGGGATTCAAAATGAAACAAAATTAACTGAATGAAATGCTAAATAGCATAGTAGCTGAAAAGGCATGGCAATTGCATCATCTTTCAAACTCTTTCTTGAACAACAAATCTTTGTTCTGTTACATATTTCTGTGTTCGTTAATAAACTAAGTAGTTATTGGATGTGTTCCTATTTTTCTTCCTGTGTACTCTCATACCAGGACCCAGAGCAAGAAAGTATCCAGGAAATTCTGCTGAATCTAGAGTTGTACCTGTGGTGCATGCCTTAGGCAGTTGTAGCTATCAGAATAAACTAATATTTCAGGAACAACCCTTAATACTTACACTTTTTCAAACAAATCTGCCTTACACTCCTATAGATATGCCCTACTTTGTATATCAGATGTATGTATTCGTTTTTCAGGTTTATGCTGAACTTGCAGGTAATACCTTTGCAAAAATAACTACATTCGCTGAAGTCTTGCAGGTGCTTTGTACAAATATTTTAAATATGCCCTGAAGAAGTTTACGATCTGATTCCATTATTAATCTTTTACCTTATATGTAGTAATGACATCAGTGAAAACATAATACGGTGGCTACAATCTCTCAGTTCTTAATTCAGCGTAACAAACATGAGCGTCATTCAAAGGCCCTAGCTTATAAATTATAGGTGCACAGCTTGAAACTAGCTTCATCTTACCTTAATTTGCCCAAACTACTGGTTAGTATCAAGTGCAGGGCACAAATTTTGCTCCAGGCATTGTTGCTACTACTACTGCTTCCATAACTTGAAATGGACAATGCTTGTGTATATCATGAATTTTCCGTTTCTCAGAGAGAGAGAGGGGGGAGAAAGAAAATGTTTAACTGATATGGAGTGAGATGCAACCAAGATCCTTAGCTGTGAATGATATTAAATTGAATGTGACCGAACATTCATTTGAATGTAAAGCACATTTGTGTGATCACAAAAGTGGCAGTGTTAACAAAACCAAAATATGTACATATTCTGGGTTAGGTAGATAATGGAAAATAAGTAGTGAAATTTTGTGTTTGAAAAAAATAGGAGATTAAAGTTTTTGTGTTAAATATGAGACAGACATAACTCTATGTAACATCTAATTTCTTTTAAAACAAAGTTTATATAATGTGATTAATGGTATGAAGGTCTCTAAGGGAGATACAGCTACTGGGGACATTTGTGTATCATGTGACCCTCCTATCAGAGTCAGTCCTCAGAAATGTGTGTTGCCAAACATCTGTTTCTAAGTAACATCCCATGGTCCTTGATGACTATGAATTTCTTCAGTAAATACATGACAACTTACACCTTTGACATTACCTTGACAGCTGAGGATGTCCTAAAGCTACCTATTACTTTTCAGTCTTTACTTGTAAGAACCACACCTAAGTGCTTCCTGTTTTGCACATTGGTAATCCCAATTTACTTGCTATACCAGCTGTCATAAAAATATAATTTGAGACATTTTAAAATGTATCTTCAGACCTATTTAAATATTAGAAAATAACCTAAGCATGCTTGTCAGTGTTGGATTATGGCTATTAGACAATAGCAAAAGGTCACAAATGCAAATATTACATCAGTGTCAATTGTTAATCCTGCCAAAGTTACTTCTTAGCATTATGTATAATAATGGATTGCAGACTAAGGCATACATTAGAACAAGACTGGAATTTACTTACCTAACACTGTTTCAGTTGTAAATTCAATAGTAAGTTCATAATTGCAGTGCAAAAATAGCCATTATTTATGGCCATAAATACTCCATGATAGAAACCTAAAGTTATAGAATCTCATAGGTTCATAGGTTCATAGGTAGGTACTAGGCCATCTGCCTGAAGGCATTTATAAGCCTAGCCAGAATGTGTTTGCTTTCGCCGCCCCCTTAGATTAGTTCCCTGTGCCTCTGTCCAGCAGAGCCACTGAAGTGATCCCTGGGGTAAACTTTCTGTTTCCCATCCACTCTTCAAGGTTTCTCTTGAAGAGTGTTAGCGAGGAGCTCTGCCTAATGTAGAGTGGAATCTTGTTCCAAAGCATGTAAAGTCTCTGGGACAGGAATCTATACTTCCAGCACGTCCTATTTATTGTTGCGGTGAGGTTTAGATCTCTAGAGCATGTGGCTTGAGGGGATATGGTTTTCTTTAGGTGGAGCATGTCCATCAATTCTGGGTTGGATATGGCCTTTAATGTCAGGCAGAGATCACCCCTGAGTAGGCGGTATGCAACCGAGTACAGCTGGAGTCTCTTCAGTCGAGCTGCATAGGGCATCTGTTTGAGGTCAGTGATCCTCTTGGTGAGGTTCTTCGGTGGTCTTTTCAGCTGTTGCGGGTGTCTTGTAAGGTACATCCCAAATGGGGCATTGTACTCTATGATGGGTCTGATGAGTGATGAGTAGAGGGGCACAATGACCTCTTTTGATCTGGATGCGAACCCTTTTGTGATTACGTGGGCCACATAGAAGGATTTTCTAATCACTTTGGCAATGTGATTATCAAAGGAGAGATTGCTGTCTACTTGGGTCCACAGATCCCTTATTACATCTTACGTATTTAGGGGACTTCCACTTAATTATTATATTGTATTTACCATATTCAAAATGGCAAATACATCACAGCCATCTAACGCTAACAGGAAAAAGATGTCCTTATAATTATATAGACTGAAATGAGCCTGTACTATTAGCATGTTTATAAATGTATTGCTGTTTTCAAATATTTCCCTGGGCAAATTCCAAATTGACACACCTGGTGCAGAGTCATGTGATTTGTAAATATACCATGCAACTGCGGGTATATGTTTCCCTACAGAGGCTGGCCTGTCCTATGTTAGTAACAGACCACACACACATTGCTGACAGTAGCATGAAACATAAAACACTAGTTTTGCTTAGAAAATTATGAAGGGAAAGGAAGTCAGTTAGACATAGTGCTGATTCTTGGAAAATGACTGCAATATATACAGTGGTGAACTTTGTCAGTGGGATATTCTGGCATGATGACTAGATCAAGAGTGTGGACTCTTTAAACATTGTCTCAAACATGGGCATACTGTCTATTGTAGGAAGTAATTCATTATTAAAGCTTAGTTTTTCTTTTTTTCTGTCAAAGACACTTTACATCACATTTTATTTAATGATCTTGGTGAGCAGTGTCTTTTGACTTAAAGTACTTGCTCAAGACACTTTATTTAAATACAATCACTATATTTCCCCATATTGCAAACTGAAGGAATACTGTTTTAACTACCCCTAGTTAACTACTGCATTAATATTAAATCATCATTACAACGAGCAGTGTCCATTGGCCGCTATGTATAATTTTTATACCTAGAAATATAATGTTCTGGGATCCCACAATGACTTAATATTTATACTATAATATATCCAGAAGAGCAAAGGCCTTATGGGTAAGTAAAGCTAACAGGAAAGATGTATTCTTATACTAACATCAAATGGAAATAAACAGGCATTATTACTGACTATATTAAATATAGTGAGTAATTAATAACTGCTACAGAATCTGAGTTTAAGGCAGACAATTGTTCAGAAGAGCAGGTGTGTCGGCTGCTGGCTTTAGGACCAAGTGGTTTGGATAAATTGGTTATTTATGGTTAAGTGGTAGTGCATTAGGCTATACCACCCTGTTTGATTTAACCAAGAAGGGACATTAGATCACTATCTGTCAAAGTACACGTGATCACCAGTGGTAAGATTTTCTTTCTCTGTTTCTACAGAACATGCTGACATGAAGCAGATGCCTTGAATCAGATGTCTTGAGTCAGATATTTTTATAAAGTGAGTAAAAAGTAGCTATAAGATTAAACTGCAATTATATTACAACAACTGCAAACCATATCATGTAATACTGTTAATACTTTACAATGCAGACATTCGGCTGTGGTTGTAAGAGCTACATCATATATAGAAATGGGCCTGAGCTGGGATGAATGCATGAATTGTTTTCCTTGATTTTTAGTTTAGTTTTTAGCAATATGAGAGTGGTAGCTGGCAAATAAAGTACTGATAAACGCTGTAACACTTCAAGTAAAGCATTGGTTCTTTCTCAAATGTTTTTATACAACGTAGATGATGATCTGCAATCTCCATGCTGTATTATTCCTTACAATTATAGTATATTTAGGTATGTGTATTATTCCTTATAAGCATAGTATATTTGTACATGTATATGTGTATATATATATTTATATATATATATATATATATATATATATATATATATATATATATATATAAATATATATATATATATATATATATATATATATATATATATATATATATGTGCGTGTGTGTGTGTGTGTGTGTGTGTGTGTGTGTGTGTGTGTGTGTGTGTGTGTGTGTATGTTTATGTGGGTCTACTTCTTTTCGTTGAAAACTCATTTCGTTGAATCACAGTTCACCGGGACCAATTCGCTGAAAGCTCACTTTACTGAAAACTCATTTGACTGAATCTCATTTCACTGAAAGCCTAAAAACCTAAATTTCAATATACTGCAGCTTAAAATATATACAGGCACACTTACAACACCAATGACTAACACTTTCCAGAACCTAAAACCTACTTACTTACTCTCTTAACAGAAACCATACAACAGAAGACCAAACTAGGTGGGGAGTTAGGCCCCCCACCCCCCTAACTATATATACTAATTCCAGGATCGCATTACAGTGGGGAAAAGGGCATATACCTTTTACTTCCCTTACAGTACTCTACACCCTGCCACTACTACTACTCTGTGAAATGAGATTCAGTTAAATGAGTTTTCAGTAAAGTGAGCTTTCAGCTAATTGTCCCCGGTGAACTGAGAGTCAACAAAATGAGTTTTCGATGAAAAGAAGTAGACCCATATATATATATATATATTTATATATATATATATATATAAATATATATATATATATGTATGTATATCTTTACTTTTATTGAATGGGAATGGCACAAATATTGATGTAAATAATGTCAAAACCAAATGACTGACATTATGAAAGTAGACACACTACTAAGCATGTGCCGAAGATCAATCTCAGTGCATGCAAAATCCTTGAAACAGAATTAAAAAGAAAACGTAATTTTCACACCTCTTGCTAATTATATATTCTAACTCTCAGATTGCACAATCCTCTGGAAAAAGGCAAATTCCCCAACCCCAGGAATTGTCCAATTTGCTACTTTTGTAGCTAGCTGTTGACCATCTCTTTAGTTAACCAAATTGTGTTGACTAAACAGATGTTGGCAAAAGTGCTATTTGACAAAAGCAGGGCCTTCCTCATATGCCAGTTGACATTATGGTTAAGGTCTTCACCTCCCATGCACAAGGTTCAGTCCTGACCTTTATCCAGTGCTGTTAGAAAAATATGTATTAATGTGTGTATTAGTAATATGCTTAGTGCATTCAGAGCCTAAAAGAGTTAACACATTTATTCTATTTCATACTGCATAAATCTGTACAAACTGCAGTTGCTTTTTGACCTTGTACTGTAAGCTAAATCTTGCTTGTGCCTTGAAAATTTACTGAGAAACAGATAAGTTCTGCTTGCGTTAGGAAAATAATGAATAGAACAATACTGCTTGTATGAAACTTAGACAAGAAGTTCCGCTGTGCTATGAGAACATACACAGCTGTAGAAATAACAGATAATTAGGACAAAGCCTGCTTGAAAATATGAACTGCAATCAGCATTTGTTCGTATCTGTATTAGAAAAGTACCTTGAAAAGTAACAGTGTACAATAGACGCTTGTAAATGAAGTACTGGTCACCAAGGCCAGGTTGTTTTTCTGAAAAGTTTCTCACAAATCTAGTCATGTCAGCAGAAAATCTGAAGTAACACCTGCTGTAGTACAGTGCTTAAAGTTGTGTTTGATTACGTCAGCTTAGAAGGCTATGTCTTGTAAAACAGTATAAGAATGAACATACTTCCCGTTAGTAGTTAGATAAATCCTTGCATTTGCAAGTTTTTGTCTCCTTGCTGCAAGTAAATTAAAGTGCCTTAACCGAACCTTACGTGTATTGGTCTTTGAAGTTTTTTCCTTTGACAGATTGGTCCTTTGGACCAGAAACCTTCACTTCGCTTTGGATCAGACAGGCCAGGTGGCTTGAAACCGTACGGGGAAGAAACCACATCGGTTCTTCTTATTTGAAAAAGTCCTCCGACTGAATTGTTGTACAAAAGAGGCCAGCCACTTTCTGATCTGCGACTGAAGGACGGGTTTACTCGAACCAGGTGATCAATCATGAAGGCTCAGGTCTGGTGAATCTACCTTCTTTTCTGTTTTAGATCAGGGACTAGATCTGTATTTGTTCTGTTAGAAACTTTGTTTATAAGTCAGGGACAGAAAGATTACTGTCTTGTCATAGATCAGGGAAACAGAGCAGGTAGGCAGTCATTCTGAAGAGACTATAAAAATATCCATGGTACCACGTAAAAATAAGGTGTTACGTAATATTTCAAAGGGTAGAACAAAATGGGTAATAATTGTACAAAAAGGTCCCAAAATCCGCTGTTAACCGAAGACATGAAATACATGCAGTCATAGAGTGCTGATAATATTAAATATTACTCAAAATGGGTTAATAAGTATGAATTTGATGGTAAACTAGAAAAATCCTCACTTGTCAAACTTGTCAAACAGCTTAAAACCGATTCTAAAGGTCGGGTAAAAAAGCAACGTCAATTAGGAATTCCTCAAGCACACAGGTGGATTGAGGAAGTAAACCGAAGGGAACAAAAGAATAATTCAAAAGCAATGTTTTTAGATAAGGAGGACAATAATTTAGTAATAGCATCAGCCCCTCCGCCTCCCTTACCAGAATATGAGGCAAGTGAACAAATTAGTCCACCCCTGCGATATTCTGCTGTCATTGCGAGTAGAGACACTACAAAAGCGAAACCGTTTGTTAGAGATCCAGTCGAGACCAGGTCTCGAACACGGGCAGGAAACTCAAAAGGGGACATTGAGTTATATCAAATAGGTAGAAATTCACGATATATGAATGAAGAAGAAATATGTCCACTTATAGAAGTGCCTAATCCTCAGGCAGGGCAAGAAGGTCAGGACCCAACTATTCTAGTGTATAGACCCTGGACTCCGGAAGACATCCGGAAAGCCACTGAGGGAATTCCCCAGCCAAAAGTTAATTTTAGAAAGTTCTTAGAAGATTTGCAAGGAATGAGGCTGAGTTATAATTTAAATGGAGAAGAGGTAGAAAAAGTAGTCAGACAAATTGTGGGACCAGATTGGCACACGATTAGTGGCGACTGGAATCCCCGTGATATTGCGCTCAGGCCCCTCCCACATAGCAGCACAGAGTTAGACAACAGAGTGAAAGGTCTTATAGACTGAATCTCTGAGAAATGGAAGCCTAGGGCAGACTGGACTTGAATTAATCAATGCATTCAACAGGAAGGTGAAGCTATTGACCGATATTATGCCAGACTATTAGAATGTTTTAATAACCATTGTGGAATGCAGGTTCCTGAAGATCAGACACACGATTCCCCATATGAGCAGCAGTTAAAGAATGCATTTTTGAAAGGCAGTATTGCACCTATAAGCAGTTTCATTACAAAACACATGGTAGATCATCGTACAAGCAGATTACAGTCATTGCTTGAATATGCTAGACATGCCGAAAGGCATTTTAATAGCAAAAAGAAAAAGAAAGCCCAAATATTTTCTGTAGAAGATGGAGCAGAAGTATTATATGTAGTACAGTCCAGGAAAAAGGGCAAGAAAAATGCCCAGGGAAACAAACAATCTGATCAACGATCAGAAGACTTTGATGGGTGGAAGAAAAGGGGTGAATGTTTTAAATGCGGTAAGAAAGGACACTTGGCAAGGGATTGCAAGAAAAATAAGAAGACAACCACGGAGGATAAGGAGGGTGAGGACTGACTATATGATAGCCAAGAATCACTAGAAGAGGATAGCAGAGAAAGGACAAATGAATATATGATAGAGGGAGTAGAGAATGTGACAGAAGAAAGAGAGGAAGTGCAAGAAGTCATGGATAGTGAAGAAAATGAAATATTGGATTTGGCTTTATTGAGCTTAGAGCTCTATTTAGCAGACACAAAACCAGAAGTCACACTCCTGGTAGAAGGGGGGGGGGAGTCACATTTTTGTGTGACTCAGGGGCCTCAGAGACTCTGATACATCCCTCCAAACTGCTAGAGAACTCAGAGTCTCCTGATTACATATTAGTGAAAGCAGTTAATGGACAGCTGTATCGGGAGCCCCTCTCCCATAATATTGTGATAACTGATCCTGTTTCAGGATTGACCCAGAAAAGCAAGATTGTTGTATCTGCAAAATGCCCAGTAAACCTCTTGGGCAGAGACCTTATGCAGCTATTTGGTATAGCAGTAGTTCCGACTATGCAGGTTATGGAAGCACAGCGACAAATTGATACCTTTGCAGTGCAATCGGAGGGTGAAATGTTTTATTGGTACAGCCAGGACTTGGTTACGACTGGTCCAGGGGCGGTGACCGAGGAGCTGATGAATGTAGCCATCAGCAAGTTCCTCTCCCTTGACATTGATAAACAGCATTTGTTACACTGTACTTTGTATTATTGCACTACACCAGGACCTGATAAGGAATATATAAGCAAGAATTGTTTAGAAATCGTGCAAAGAGATTATTATTATGTAATCTGTACTGGGACACAGAAGGGAATAGTGTAGCCAGCTGTTCATTGCCCCAGGAGTTCTTTGCACTCTACAAATCTAATCGATTACCATATGTTAGCTTAACTAAGGACAAAAATGTGAAATGGGTAGACTTGGGAGAAAAAAGTCATGAGATGGGAGAGACAGACAGAATTAGAACTGTCAGAACAAGGAATACAAATGCAGAAGTTGAATTGGATAACTCAGACCCACCCAGCTGTACACTTGCAGTCTAGCAAGGACAGCTGATCAGCACTCCTACTGAAGGAGGAAGAGAAAGCCTTACAGAACATACCAGAAACTCTCTGGTCAACAGGAAAATCAGTTGTAGGACTTATTCGTACAGCGGGACTAGTTACTATAATGCCAAAGTCAGCATTTAGACCACAAAAGAGACAGTATCCCTTAAGAAAAGATGCAGAGGTAGGAATCAAACCTATTATAGCAGCTTTACTTAAGGAAGGGGTGCTGGTGGAATCTCCTGATTCACCATGTAACACACCCTTATTTCCTGTTAAGAAAGCGAATGGGGAGTGGCGTATGGTCCAAGATTTACAAGCTGTAAATGACGCAGTAATACCAAGGGCACCTACAGTGCCAGACCCACACACCCTGTTGAATGATTTAAAACCTCAACAGAAATATTTTTCTGTGGTAGACATCAGCAATGCATTCTTTTCGATACTGATACACCCTGACAGCCAGCATTGGTTTGCATTCACATTTCAGGGGAAAAGGTATACATATACGTGACTACCACAGAGGTATTGTGAAAGTCTAACAATATTCTCACAAGAAATGGCAAGCAACTTGGCAGGATTTACCCCACCAAGAGGTAGTCACATTTTGCTTTATGTTGATGATATCCTGCTGGCGTCCCCCACCCAGCAAGATTGTAAAGAAGACAGTATAGAGCTATTACAATTTTTAGCCACTGAAGGACATAAAGTAAACAAAAATAAACTGCAGCTTTGGAAAAAACAAGTTAAATACCTAGGATATATAATATCCAAGGAGGGTAGGACATTAGATGAGGACAGAAAAATAGCAATTTTACAAGCACCAAAACCCACTACCAAGAAGGAAATGATGTCCTTCCTGGGTACAACTAATTTTTGTCGGAGCTGGATTCCAAACTATGCCTTGGAATCTGCACCACTGACTAACCTGATTTATAAAAAGCCTATGGCAGCACAGGATTTGTTACAATGGACACCAGAAGCAGAATCTGCCTTCTGCAAACTGAAACAGTTAATAGCATCCTCACTAGTTTTAGGATTACCAAACTATCATAAACATTTTTTCCAAACTGTAGATTGTAAGCAAGGTTATATGACATCAGTGTTAACACAGCAGCATGGGGACAAGCAACGCCCTATTGCTTATTATTCATCACAACTGGACCCAGTGGCACGGTCTTTACCTCACTGTGTACAAGCAGTAGTTGCAGCTGCAATGGCAGTACAGGCTTCGGCCTCAGTATGTTGTTCCACCCTCTCACATTGAGAGTGCCTCATGCAGTCGCGATTATTTTACTACAAGAAAATGTAGCATATCTTTCCCCTGCTAGGCATCTTTCCTGTATGACTATATTGTTGATCCAACCTCACATGACAATTGAACGATGTATGACTTTGATCCCTTCTACCTTGCTCCCAACCCCTGCAGATGGCACATCACACAGCTGCCTGCAGGTGATTGAGCAAAAGACACTGCCTAGAAAAGACCTTACGGATGTTCCCTTGGATGATGCCGAGGTGACATACTACGTGGACGGCTCATGCAAAAGGGGTCCTGCAGGACAGAACCTAGTAGGATAAGCAGTAGTTTCTGACACAGACATTATAGAAGCAAAATCTTTGCCACACAGTTTATCTGCACAGGCAGCAGAATTGATTGCCTTGACACGGGCATGTACCTTAGCAGAGGGTAAATGTGTGAATATTTTTACTGACAGCCAGTACACTTTTTCTACTGTACATGTTTTTGCGCAACAGTGGAAAAATCGAGGAATGACAACATCTACAGGCAAACCGATTAATCATGCACAGTTTATTTTAGATCTTTTAGAATCTATCCACTTACCTCAGAAAGTACCTATTTGTAAATGCACAGCTCATACCAAGCAACAGGATAGGATTTCAAAAGGTAATGCGAGAGCTGATACAGCTGCAAAGCAGGCAGCATCAAAAGCATTTCTTTTGAATGAGGAATTACAACCCTCTGAGAGTTTAGACTTAGAAATGTTAAAAACAATGCAGACACTTACTACGAAAGCTGAAAAACAAAGATGTGTAAAACGAGGAGCAATTCTCAAAAAGGGGCTGTACATCTCTAAAGAAGGGAAACCAATATTGACATCTAATTTGTTTAGATATGCAGCTTTGTTGAGCCATGGGCAGTGCCATGTCTCAACAGGGGGGATGGTACAGCTGGTGAACCAAGTGTTCACGATATATGGATTCTCAAATTACTCTAAAAAATTCTGTGCGGTATGCCACGTTTCTAATAAACATCATGCACAAGGGGCGTTAAAGTCCAAGCAAGGGAGTTTCCCTACACCACAGTATCCATTTCATACTATCTGTATGGATTTCATAGAGTTGAATAAATGTGAAAATAAGAAGTATTGTCTTGTCATTGTAGATATGTTTTCCAGATGGGAGGAAGCCTTTCCGACTAAAAATCCAGATGCTACAATGGTAGCCAAAGTCCTTGTCAAAGAAATCATCCCTAGATTCGGCATTCCAGAAAGGATCTACAGTGACAATGGCACGCACTTCGTGAATCAGATCATACAACAGCTAAGTAAATATTCTGGAATTTCTTTAAAGAATCATTGTGCGTATCACCCGCAATCAGCAGGGCTAGTAGAGAGGCATAATGGGATTTTAAAGAGTAAGCTAAGAAAATTAATATCAGAAACACAGAGAAATTGGATGTACTGTCTGCCCCTGGCACTGTTGAGCATGAGAACTGTTCCAAATGCAAAAGGATTGACTCCTTTCGAAAAGCTCTTTGGAAGGGCTTACTATATACCTCAGTGGAACTCTCTCATGCCCGCAGACCAGGAAGCTGATGGTATATTAGCAGAGTATATGCGTAAGTTATTAAATTCTAAACATTTGTTGCAGTTAAATTCTGTTTCAGATAAAGAATGAACCAGACCGTCAGAAGTGGCAGTGCCCCCTGGAACTTGGATCTGGCTGAAGGTGGCCAAAAAGAAGAATTGAGCATCTCCAAAGTGGGAAGGTCCATATCAAGTGCTTTTGTCAACACCCACTGCAGTCAAGATCGTGGAGCATGCCTATTGGATCCACCTGACACACTGTAAATTAGTTAAAGACTTTGAAGTAGACAAAAATCTTGTCACATGCCAAGAGCAAAAATGATACAGTCCAGAAGAAACAGGAATGCAGAACAACCCTTTCCTCAGAAGTATTGCATAATCATCCTGTTAACTGTATTTGTGACAATAATCTTTTTGTTGTGGCCTTTTCTGTTCCCAGCCACACAGACTGAACTGAATAAACGTGAAGCGTTACTCATAAACTGGCATCCAAACTTTAACACTTACCAGGCAATTAAATATGTGTATGCTGAGACTTTCAATGTTTCGAATTGCTGGATTTGCACAGCTTTGCCGACAGCATACGGGGGGGGGGGTATTAATGACTACAGTCCCCCTAGGGGTCAATGAGACCTGGGAGAACTTGATTTATGATACCTCAACCATTACAGCACAAAATAAAATAGCATTGCACTTGTCTGTTCCACAAAAGGGAACTGTGTGTTTTTATAAAAATGATACTGTTCAGGTGGGTTGGAGCAATTGCAATGTGACTGTTCCTTATAGACGTTATACTAAAGGAAACAAAGTAGATCTTTATTGTAATACAAACTATGATTCATTTCTTGGATTGATGCACAAAATACTTGATGAAGTAAAACATAATTCTGTTCTTTATAAACAGCTGTCTATAATTGATAGAAAAATGTTTTATGCAGGGCGAGTGTACATTCATAGCAAGGTTACTACTAAAGTAGAGGATTCTTATTTTGTGTGTGGCAGAAAGGCATACAAATGGTTACCTGAGAATTGGTCCAGCAGTTGTTTTTTGGGTTACCTGGTTCTGGCCATACGACACACTGCAGTTTAGCCTCATTGGAAAATTTGAAAATGTCCGAGAAGTCATCAAGAAACCTGTAAATCCAGTGGGACAAATCGATGCACGTTGGAAAGACCATCGCTCTCTAGGCAAAGGACTGACACACATAGACTTGAGTGATAGCGTTATATCGTGGGCAGGCATATTACCAGCATATGAAGCAGTGAAATCGATCTGGGATCTGAGAAAACTGTCAAAACTTCTCGAAGTAATGAGTAACGCAACTTTTTCTGCTCTTGAATTGGTGACTGATGAACTGAATGCTATGAGAACTGTAGTGCTCCAAAACTGCATGGCTCCTGACTTCACCCTAGTGGCAAGAGGTGGTAAGTGCGCTTTAATCCAAGAAGAATGCTGTTCGTATATTCTTGACCATAAACACGAGATAGACAATCATCTTGAGGTGATTCAGCAAGTGTCGGCCATGACCAAACCAGGCCCAAACCCACTGATGGACTTTTTCCAGAAATGGTTTGGGGGGTGGGGTACCATCCTAATGAACATCCTGATTGCCATTTGTGTAGGTATGCTCCTACTGGGAGTATGTGTTTGTTGTGGTATTCCCTACATGAAAAGACTGGTTAAAGACCTAATAGACATTTCAGTTTCTGAAACCTTATATCAAAGTACTGAGTTTGAAGAACTGTTAAAAGACTAAAAATGCTTTCATAAGTTTAAACTGAATGACTCTCTTAACTGCAAATCCTGAGTGGAAGAGGTTAGGAGAAGAAAACAAACTGTTTATGCTTATTTTGAAAGTAGAATAAAAGTATTAATAGGGGGGAAATGTTAGAAAAATATTTATTAATGTGTGTATTAGTAATATGCTTAGTGCATTCGGAGCCTAAAAGAGTTAACACATTTATTCTATTTCATACTGCATAAATCTGTACAAACTGCAGTTGCTTTTTGACCTTGTACTGTCAGCTAAATCTTGCTTGTGCCTTGGAAATTTACTGAGAAGCAGATGATTTCTGCTTGTGTTAGGAAAATAATGAATAGAACAATGCTGCTTGTATGAAACTTAGACAAGAAGTTCCACTGTGCTATGAGAACATACACAGCTATAGAAATAACAGATAATTAGGACAAAGCCTGCTTGAAAATATGAACTGCAATCAGCATTTGCTCGTATCTGTATTAGAAAAGTACCTTGAAAAGTAACAGTGTACAATAGACGCTTGTAAATGAAGTACTGGTCACCAAGGCCAGGTTGTTTTTCTGAAAGGTTTCTCACAAATCTAGTTATGTCAGCAGAAAATCTGAAGTAACACCTGCTGTAGTACAATGCTTAAAGTTGTGTTTGATTACATCAGCTTAGAAGGCCATGTCTTGTAAAACAGTATAAGAATGAACATACTTCTTGTTAGTAGTTAGACAAATCCTTGTATTTGCATGTTTTTGTCTCCTTGCTGCAAGTAAATTAAAGTGCCTTAACTGAACCTTACGTGTATTGGTCTTTAAAGTTTTTTCCTTTGACAAATGCCTGTTTAAAGTTTGCATGTTTTCTATGTGTCTCTGCGGTGTTCTTTCCACATACAGAAAAAAAAATGCTGAGTGCTTTCATTTCAAACTCACCAAAGGGAGGAGATGTAGACAGCAGCACAAACTCTGCATGGTGCCCTATAGGAGGAAGAGTTGTATAGACCAACTGCTTTGGGCATTTAATGTGGTGCACAGTATCCTCAAGATAGAAGAGCATGGATCAAAGACTGTATGCCATAGTAGGGCTATACACTCAGTGGTGTAAAAATATGGATCTAGGTGATTCTGTTGTGTTGACTAATGTCACCAAATGGATATGGGCATTTGCCAGTGATAAGTGGGTTGAGGACTCGGCCTACTCTGACCCAAGCCAGGGACCCTTGCTAACAGTGGGAGGGGTGTATGTGCTCCTGTTGGCCATTATGTGCCCACCCTAAAGCCCATCAGCCCTGGGTCAATAAGTTACTGGCCGTCCAGTGTCCATTTCCCCTGCCTGGGCTACCTGGGATAGCTCTGTTGAGTGAAAGCTGGACATAAACACATCCTGCCAAACATGAACTAAGAACAACACTCAGTGTAGGTTCACTGGCAAGAAGTAGATGACATGATGTTAAGCAAGAGGCTGGACATCCTATGTATCCAGGAGACAAGATGTAAGGGCAGTGCAGCAAAGCCACTTGACTTGGGATCCAGAATCTACTACTCAGGAGGTGGAAAGCTAGAAATGGTGTGGGAAATCTTATGAGGGAGATGCTTCAGAAAGTAGTGAAGGATGTCATCAGAATTAGTGACAGACTTGTGGCAATCCCCTAATGGTAGGGTAGTATTCATAATCTCAGTCTATGCTCCACAGCAGGTAGTGAGAAGAAGAGTGCATTCAGACAGCAGTTGCAGGCCCTGCTAGATAAAGCAAGGAAACATGAATTGGTGCTGATAATGGATGACTTGAAAGTAGGTATCTGGACAGACAGAACAGGATATGTGGACTGCCTAGGGCCACATGGGTGGGACAACAGGAATAAAGAAGGAGAAGTCATTCTAGACTTCTGTCTGACCAATGGCTTGATGGTAGCCAACACATGGTTCAGAAAGAGAGACAGTCACTAGGTCACCTACAAGAGTGGCCAACATGCAACTCAGGTAGACTTCATCCTAATAAGGAAAGGACATTGGGGTATAATCAGTGATTACAAAGTCATCCCCAGTGAAGCAGTCAACCCACAACATAAACCACTGGTTGCCACAATCAACTGCAAGCAGTGATCAGAGAAGACTCTAACCTCAACAGAGACCAGGCTGAATACCTGGAAATTGACTGGAGAGAAAACACAACAGCTCAAGGAAGTATTCATGGCTCTAGCACCTCAAGAAGAAGAGGAAATAGGTAAAGCTGAAGAAGAATAGTGGAGACTCAAACTAGCAGATGTGAGGACTACAGAACAGATATGTGGCTGAGCCAGCTATGGAAATAAGGTATATAAGGATAGCTGGTGGTGGATTGCAGAAGTCCATGAAGTCATCAAAAGAAAGGAGTAATGCAGGAAAAAGTGGAAGATAGAAAATATTGACGAGGCTGGGAAAGAATACTGGTTGGCTAACAAAGAGGCTAAGAAAGGAGTTGCAATAGAAAAGAGAAAGGCATCAGAGGCACTCTACCAGCTTCTGGAAAGTGACAATAGATGGCACAAAGAAACTATATCAGTTTGCAAGGCAAAGACAGATAGATGAAGACAATAGTCAGACACCCTTCATAAGAGATGTCAGCAACAACCTGCTCAGGAGTCCACAGGATATAGGGAGACAGAAGGAGCATGTCCAGCAGCTTCTGAATGAAGGAAATCCCACAGAAGTTGTACTGCCCCAGACAGAGCCTATGTGAGACAAGAGGAGGAGCCCACCATAGAAAAAATAAGAACACAGCATTAAGGAAAATGAAGTCAGGGAAGCCAGCAAGCTCAGATGAGGTCACAGCAGATATGAAGAAGATGCTGGGTAAGATAGGAGAAAAATGGCTCCTGAGGGTACTCATAGCAGTGAGGAGAGTAAGGCATATCCCAGATGATTGTAGAATAAATATACTAGTGCCGGTGTTCAAGAACAAAGAGGATATTCACAACCGTGAGCAGTACAGAGGTATGAAACTTCTGTCTCATTGTATAAAAGCTCTAGAGAGGGTGATTGATAAACAAATATGCAAAATAGTAGAAAGTAAGATGGGAGATGATCAGTTTGGATTCAAATCAGGATGCAACACAACTGACCAGATGTCTGCAGTGAGATTTATAGTTGGCAAGATGGTAGATATGAGGAAAAAGTCCAACTGGGCATTCCTAGACTTGGAGGAAGCATATGACAAGCTCCTAAGAAAGCTGATTTGGGCAGTACTGTGGTGGTTTGAAGTCCCAGAAACACTGGTAGAATTAGTGCAGGCTATGTACAAGGATCCAATAACTGAAGTACAAACAGTGTTCAGTCTCACAGATTAGTTCACAGTGGGAGTGGGTGTACATCAGGGTTCATCTCTGAGCCCACTGCTATTCATACTGGTGATGGACAACATTAGCAAACACATCAGAGGGGACAGATCAACAAAGTTGCTGTAAGCAGATGATGTGGCCTTACAGGCAGACTCTGAGAAAGAACATCAGCAAAGGACAGTGGAATGGAATGCAAAACTGAAGGCACATGGGATGAAACTGAGTACAGATTCGACAGTTGCAATGGCAACAAATTGGGGAAATCAGAAGAAGCTGAGAACAGAGATAGAAGAGAAAATGATGGAGAAGGTTAGCAGCTTCACGTATCTGGGGATGAGGGTTTAAGGAGAAGGAAAGTCTGAATGAAGAGGTCAAAGCTAAAATCAGAGGGGCTGCAGCCAGCTGGCACAGAGTGTCAAATGTAGTATATGTCAGAAGAATGCCAAAGAAGCTGAAACGTACGGTGTATAAAACAGTGGTCTGACCAGTACAACCGTGTGGTACAGAAACCTGGGCAGGAAAGGCAGAGCAACTGAGGAAGCTAGAGGTCATGGAGATGAAGTGCCTGAGATGGGTGGTAGGATGCACACTGTAGGACAGATGAAGAAATGAGGACATCAGAGTAGAAGCCCAAGTAGCTTCAATTGCCGAAAAGGTCAAAGAGAACAGACTACGGTGGTTTGGCCACATGTTTAGAAAAGCAGAAGATAATCTGGTGAAGAAAATTTGGGGAAGACAGGAAGAAGGCAAGAGGAGACATGGGTGTCCAGAAAAGAGTTGGACAGATTGTGTAAGGGAAGACCTGCAACAGTCAGGCTTGAGTGTAGAAGAAGAGGTCTATGTTCATGCATAAAAAAAAAATTACAGCGAACGGCTAATTATTGAATGTTAAACAGCAAAAGTTTAACGTACCAAAAAAGCTTAACAGCAAAAAATAATTCATTGAGTGGCCACAGTTAGCCAGCATCACAAACATAATGAACTAAGGTGAGGGACTCTGCCCCCCACAACCCCCTAACTATATATTTCAACTTCAAGATCGCAGTACAGTGGGGAATAGGGCAAATTTAAAAAAAGGTTCCCTTTGCTTACCTTATGCATCATGGTACTTCCTAGTTGTTGGTCAACTATGGCTATCTGATGAATCATTTTTCGCAGTTAAGCATGTTTGGTATGTTAACCTTTCTCTGTTTAACATTCAGTTATTAGCTATTTGCTACAATATTTTTTAATGTGCAAACATAGAGCATAGAAAAAGGCAAAAGTGTGACATTGAACAGAGAGAGATGGAGACAGATGACACAACATCCCAACCCATGTAGAAAATGGGAAAAGAGGGCTGATGAGGATGATGATGGTGATGATGATAATACATGCGTGTATGTCTATAAATATATATATATATATATATATATATATATATATATATATATATATATATATATATATATATATATATACATATATATATATATATATATATATATATATATATATATATATATATATATATATATATGTATAGAGAGAGAGAGCGAGAGAGAGAGCATGTCTCTGAATCCCCCTTAATTATTGCGAGTGCCAAAAAGCATTTTGTGGTGGTAATTACCACTGGAAATAATTCATCGTATTGACATAGGCACACCCATCAATCACTCTCTCTCACACACATACATTCATAGACCCTACAACCACGTAATCTCCATTAAACATCATTAATCTTACTTGCAACATCTCTCTCTCCCGTCAATTTGAATGGGTGATCGCCGTCTTGTGGTCATGTTAATTAACACAGACATTCATGCTAATTTATGCCAATGTATAAATTACTTACTAAAGGAATTTCCAAGGGGGAGCACATCACTATTTAGCAGTAGTTGATTCCTCACATTGCCTCATTACCCTGCAGCATTGCCTGTGAGATCACCCTTGGTAGTGATTTTCTGCTTGCAGAAAATCACTGCTATAGGGCAGTGCATAAATTAGACAGCATTATTGAAAGGGCTGGCTGGCCACTTGTGGTAGGGATTACCACTCAAGGTAACCCTGCCTGAATTTCAGGGTTTATGCCCTGTTTTTAACCAGTTAGGTATCAATTGTTTTGGAATATGACATCCCATGGGATACAAGTTCTGATAGTTTGCAAGACAGTTCCGTTTTGTTTTTCAGCAGTTTGTTTGCCTTATTATAAGCCTATGTAATTGTGCTCCTAGATCTGTAATGCTGCATTTGTGATGCAAGACATTTTCTTCATTTATCTTTATTAGTAAATGTCCTGCCCCGGGATTCATGAAGCTTGCGCCAGGCGCATGCATAGCATAGGCATTATAACGCCAAATATGGCCGTCGAGCGATTCAGGTACGATCCAATTCCATGTGCACTACCGGCGTACGCCAGATCTGCGCAGCCCCTGGCGTAGGTATGCTAATCACCCCATGTGCAGTGTTGCACCATGCAAATGAAGGCATATAGCGATTCATGAAGTGGTGCAGGCGTAGCGTATGCCCACGGAAATGTAAACCAAAAAACATGGTTTACATTTTCCCAAACAGAACATCGGAGCTATGGAAGAGGGCCAGACCTAGGTATCACAACGTTAACATATGCCAATGGTGAAATACACAGCCAATGGCATAAGAAAAGATGTACAACATGTAAATAACATTTAATGTCATGTCCACAGTAACGCACAGCACAACCGCAGGGCATGTGTGCGGAAGCTGTAACATAAAGAAATAATATAAAAATGTCATAAAATCGCAATGTAATAGAAATCAGGTTTACAGCATAATACACAATAGTAGGCATGGAACACCACAACCAAGGTGCAAGGGTTGCTAAGGGCTTGCGATAGTGTTCGGCGCGGTAACTATGAATTCGTAGTCAATGCCATGCAAATGAGGCAGATAATACTGAATCGCAAATGTCCCGCCGGATGAAGGTTGTACCATACGGCGCAGCGGTATAACACTGAGGAGTGGCTCAGAGGAGATACATGACATCAACAGAGGGGTGTGCCACCATAGCAGTAAGCACATTGGAGCATTGCAAATCTGGCCTGTCCGTTGCTAAGCAAAGCTGCAGGACAGGGGTGGGGAGGAATCGTTTAGCTGAGAGCACACATGGTGGCCAAAAGCGCATGTGTACGAGGATGAAAACATGCCTGAAACCCAGTAATCAGACGCACGTGCCGCAAACAATAGCAGAAACAGGAAGGTCAGGGGAAGAAAAGAAGGAAATGCGGAAGTAGGGTAATTGGAGTACTAATGAGCAATCAACACCAATCAACCCACGAAGGCCAATCGACGGCAGCTGACAAGTCTGCTTGCAGAAACCTGCAAAACAGGATAGGGGAGGCATTTGAATGCAAAGAAAGGAGGGGAGGTATTGGATTGCAAAGATAGGAGACCTGACACAGCAGAGCAAAGCAAACCGACAGCAGACCGGCAATAGCACACATAACGCAAGATACGCCAGGTCCAGGAAAGTACAAATGAAAGTAGGCTGCAGGATGCACACCAGAAAATGGTAGGTGCAATGTGCAGAAATGTAAAGAGAAGGTCAAGAGTTAATCCACGGCAGGCAAATGTAATTCAACACCAAAGGCACCACAATAGTAGTTCCGGCAGTAAAACACATAAGATAACCTGTAGCTACGATCGTACATACACACCCTATGACATCATCGGTGTTCACAGCACAATAGTATAAAGTGTGAAAGCACCCAACACACACCTGTGTATTCCCAAACACCACACCATAGGTGTAAACACACAGGGAACTTTTAAAATGTACATGTTGGGAGCTGTCATAGCTGTGATTCATCAGCATGTGTTAGAGACTAACGGTGTTGTGGAGGATGATGCCGACAACCACCGCAGGCCTCGGAGGAGAAGAAGAGTGTTCAGACCAAGGGTAACCTACCAGGGACTACATGACCTGGAGATAGTAGAGCATTACAGGGTGGACAGGGACATCTTACAGCAAATAGTGGAGCTGTGCCGGCCACGCCTGAGAACCAGAAACAACAGAGGGGAACCCATCCCAGTGGACACGAAGGTATGTGTAAGTCTGCAAATACTAGCCACAGGTACCTTTCAAAGGCCAACTGGAGATATAATGGGTATCTCACAGGCATCAGCATCCAGGGTACTACACCAGTTCCTGGATGCCATGTTACCACATGCCAATGAGCAGATATACTTCCCCAGAACTCAGGAGGAGTTGGCCAGCAATATGCGCCACTTCCACCGTGTGGCACAATACCCGGAGGTACTGGGTGCGATAGACTGCATGCACATACAAATCAAGTCACCACCCGAGCAGGGTAGGCGCTACATAAACCGCAAGGGATTCCACTCCATCAACTGCCAGGTCGTGTGCAATGCCCAGGGCATTATCATGGATGTGTGTGCTGGCAGCCCTGGAAGCTACCATGACTTCCATATCTGGCATGCCTCACAGCTGTATCAGGTATTTGTCAGGGGGGACATCCCACATGGCCATCTCATGGGTGATGCTGGCTATGCACTGGAGCCGTGGATGATGACTGCCATCAGAAATGCACACACACCCATGCAAGAACGCCATAATGAGGCACACACACAAACCAGAATCATCATAGAGCGCATGTTCGGGATGCTGAAATCACGGTTCCGGTGCTTGGATACATCTGGTGGAGCCTTGCAGTACTCTCCAGGCACGTGTGCCCACATCGTCATAGTATGTGCCATGCTACATAATATGATCCTGCGAAAGCAGCTGTAGCAGGGACAAAATGGTGAAGGCCCTCATAGCCCACCGCAATTGCCAAGGCCATTACAGGCACAGAGGGATTCAGACCATGAACACACTGTGCCAGCCCCAGTAGGCTGACGGAGGTGTGCCCAATATGCCCACGCCTTGGCAAAGAGGGAACATATAGCACATACTCTGACAGTGTAGGCCCCTACGGACTGACACCTCTCCACCTGCACACACAGTAAAATGGATGGCACACAAACATGACCACCTGTAAATTGTAATGTATAGGTGGCCCAATGTGTGACTCCTACATAGGCAGCCCTCAAACATTATAAACACAACAGCCAGTGGAACACGGAATGCCAACACCTGAACAGTACATGAGTCTTACAGCATATGGTGGTGCTGTGTGCCTGTCACGTTCCCCGCCAGATATATATATATATGTATATATATATATATATATATATATATATATATATATATATATATATATATATATATATGTATATATAAAGAAAAAAAAAAAAATGTCGAGCACAGCGTTCAAATAAATGGCAATAAATTGTTCACCATGAACCATGGATTAAATAAAAATTGAATTTATTCACCGTAAAACAGCAACAAGATTCAGCAAAATTCAGCAAACAAACTTGGACCAAGTTTGTTTGCTGAATTTTGCTGAATCTTGTTGCTGTTTTACGGTGAATAAATTCAATTTTTATTTAATCCATGGTTCATGGTGGAATTTGTGCCTACACAGCTCCGAGGTTTGGACGGTACCTTTATTGCCATTTATTTGAACGCTGTGGTCGACATTTTTTGTTTTTTCTTTGTGGATTCCTGCATTGGGACCAAATTCTTCTTTTTTGAATATATGTATATATGTACACATATGCATATACATATATATAATACAGATAGAAAGGGCAATAGAGGGATATATGGTGATATAGATGGATTCAGCGATATCTGCAAATATAATAGTTCAACGACATTCAGAACATCTTGGAGGTACAAATAAATAGGATACCGCCAACCATGGAATGTGTAACATACCGACATGCGTAACCACGAGGCTGAAAGACCGATAGAACACAGTACTGGAACAGTACATCCGCAAGTAATAGTATGATGATATGAAGGGACAGTTAGTCACCGCTGTCGGTGTCGCGGTCCACATAGCTACTGTGTTCAACTGTGTCTGTGAGTGCCGTAGTCTGTGTAAGTCTGCGTTGAGGGTGCCGTGTGCGTCTCTATGGGACTGTAATGTGTGTGTGTGTCTGCAACATGTGTTTGTTAGTGCCAAGTCAGAGGCAGATCAGTACGGTAGATGTGGGTATAGCTAGCTGTAGGCATACGGTTACTACCTGTCCCACAGTAGGAGGGACAGCCCCACCCTGGGCAGGTGTGCCCTGACATAAAACAGTACAAAGGGCAAATGTCCGAGATGGTAGGACATAAATATGTCCCATATATAATGTAACAGTCGTATTTAATAGTTATGCCTGTATGTAAGAAACTTAAATGTTACATGCAATATGATAAGTACAATCCATGGGGGACATGAATCCAAACTATACTGGTCTCCATGCATAGCAGTTGCAGTTACACATAACAAAACACAATACAGACCGTCTCCCCGAAGGTAGGGCAAATAGGCAACGCCCAAGTGGAGAATCCAATTATACCCCACTGTCGCAGCATAATTGGCGAATGGAGTAGCTGCACAGCTGATATGCAAGTAATTAGTCACTCAGGAACACCAATTGGCGGGATGAATCCACATGTTTCAGGTATCGACGTATATAAGGATGACTTGCCAGACATTCAAACCGTATGCTCATACCAAATAACAGTTGAAACACTGTGAGAGAGATAGAAACGAAACGCCGTAATGACAACAAGGTATGTAGAATGCCCGATATGTAAGGTTATGTATAGCATGATCTGTATTAATTAGTTTTACTGTATGTATAGCCTGGTTTGCATTAATTAAACGTGTCTGCAATGCATAAAGTGGGGAAAGGTATTTATGTAGTGATGTCTTGCTGAGCATACTAACGCTTGTAGAAACTGTGCGTCCAGCAGTGGGACACAAGGTACACAGCACAGACACCACAAGGGATGCTACATGAGGGCATTAAACAGAACAATGTCATACAACCCGCCGTCAGTGGTAGGGTATGTCCAACAAGGACGTGCCTTAGCAGGGGATAGTATATGTTGATATACTGTCACAGCACGCATGTGTATGGGCATATAACGTTAATGACATATGTAAGGTGGTCCCGCTGTGCAAGTATGCTTTGCATTATGGGATACTGTGTGAAATATGTGTAATGTATAGTATTATAGGTAGATATGACAGATATTCTACACAGCATAACAGGCATATCATGCATACCACAGGTATCGTCTATTGGTATGTACAGTAACAGGATACATATGGCCTGTAGGTATGGGACATAGTAATAGCATGATAGCTAATCTAAATGGAAGGGCTACCAAGTAACCATGCACAAAGGACATGTAATAGCTGCACAGGTGCATAGTGGGGTACTATGCAGTCTGGCAAGTCCATGTGTAAGCACAACTACAGTGTTCACACTAGTGGCACCTCTCCAGGGTAGTGTCCTGTGAACAGCAGAGCCAGGTGTTACCTGCACCTTTGCACAGTACAGCCACTGCAGTGATCCCAGGCCTACATGTGTCTCCCAACCACCAAGGGAGGTATCACATGAACAGTGCTACTGAGTGTCCCTGCGTGATGTACATAGGACTTATGTTCCACAGTATGGTGAGTGTCCGGTTTGAGAATGTAACCCAGAAGCACATCCCACTCATTGTGGCGTGTGTGCACATATCCATGTGCATGTTGCTCACAGTGGCCTCTGCTTATGTTGCGTATGAGGAGTATATCCATCAATAATGTTGTGGACATGGGCCCTGTCTGATCAGCAGAGGTCACCCCTGAGTATGTAGTATGCAAATGTGTACAGATGTGGTGTCCGTAGTGCAGCCGCATATTTAAACTGTCGGAGCTCAGTAAACGTCATGGCGTGTTAATGTTGTGGCATGTAAAGCTGTAGCTGTTGTGTAAGGTACACCCTAAATGGGGTGGTGTACCCTTGAGTGTGTGTAGATGACTTGAGTTCAGAGGTACAATGGGTGCCTATGTACCAGCTATACACCCAGTACAGATAGGTGTGGCCACGTAGAAGGATATCCATGCCACAGTGGCAATACGGTAACCACAGGAGTGGGTGCAACATATGTGTGTACTGCAAACATGTGTAATGTGAAATGTATGTAGGGGACTACCATCCATGTGATAGTCAGTGGGTGAATGGTGTAATGCAAAGGTGATGTGTATGCACCTTGTGTCATGCAGCTTGATGCCATGATAGTCATATTATGTATCTGTCACAGCGACACCCGTATGGTTGGAGTCAGTATCAGCTGGTGGAGCAATCATGGCGCTTGGTATGTAGGGGTTTGAAAGCTAGGCAGGGAAAGTCCCCTGTGCCAGCCTGTTCTGCAGGGAAGCATATACTGAACATGAGGGGCCCTATGACTGAGGACCGTGGTATGCCAAATGTACCTGACATGTAGTAGGTACTATGGTATGCTGGCCTCACTGTGTGTCCTGTCCATGAGCCACATAGCATAACATCCTGAGACACAGGGTACGATGTGCAGGTGGATGTGTATGTTGTCAATACCAGAATGGGGAATGGTGCTGAAAGGCAATGAGAGGACAATGTAGGATGTGTGGACTCCGCACCATCAGCAACTGCCCTGGTAACTGTATGAAAGGAGTCCACCATGTGTAGGGGCCATGCTCTGGCCTTAACAAGCCCAACCCGGTGGCAGCAAAGGACAGGAGCCCAACAATGTCTCTGTGAATGACGTTCTTGATGATGTGCCCCATAGCCATGCAGAACAGTCCAGTCAGGTGTGTAGGACTATAGTCCCACTCGTGCAATGTGGTGCCACCTGTGTGTAGTGTGATAAATGCTGCTGTGTGCCATTCAGGGGCTACAATGTCTGAAACAAGGCTATTACTGAATATGGTGGCCTAGTGGGGAGACATGTAATTCAGAGGTTGGTGGACATCACAGCCTGGGACGTTGGAAGGTGACATGGGGCCAGTGTCCCAGGACATATAGAGTGTAGGTCAGTACTGTGTAGGTGTGACCACAGGGACACCACAATGTTCATGTATGGATTGCGGCCCTGTAGTGAGTGAGAGGGTGTACTGTCAGCATTGAATCCATCCTCCAGCATGTTGCCAACAACACCTGGGTCTGCAATGTTCCTGAGTGACTGTTGTATGTGACAGCAGATGTGGGTGTTGCCATTGAATACTGACATACCACCATAATGCCTGGTGGTACACTGCGGAATGTGTGGCAGTCATGTTTACGTAGCTAGTCTTGGAGTATGTGATGAGGGACCCTGTGGCCCCACCACGGCTGACCAGTGAGCCACCCCACACATGGGAATGTACACCACTGTGCAACAGCCTACACCTGTTGTTGTACATCATATGTCCATGGAACATGACCACCAGAGTGGCGTCTGTTATCTGGTGTGTACCATCATGGCTCTGTGTGGAATAGCATGATCCATGCAGTTGTGTACATGCTAATGAAGTTCACTGGGGTATGTGTCAGCATTTGTATCTGCATTGTCCATCTGCACGGGTGTCATGATGTTAACAACCGCTGTCAGCAGACGTCTGTAGTAGGTGTTGTAGTATACATGTACTATGTATGCTGTGATGGGCGTGTTGCCGGGATGTGGCTAACAAGGTCAATTAGCATATGTTCGGAATCCACCAATGAGGGGATAACCCCAGGTGTGTAACACCAGTCACATGGTGGTAGTGTTCATGCCAAGGGTAATGTAGGTCTTGGAGGTGGTGTGTATGGGTTGATCCAGCAGAGCGGAGGGTATGACTCATGGATGTGTCGGTACATGAGTGGCTATCCCAGTGAAGTGTGGGGTAGTGTCAGTCATACATCAGTAGTAGCTGTCTGAGGCCCACTGTCCACTATACTAACATAGAAGGTATGTTACCCGTGGGGTATGATGTTGACTCTGTCGCTTGTTACAATGTGTATAGCGGTCCCAGACACAGGTAGTTGCACTTGGAGCATCTCTGATGCATTGTGCTAAGCAACTTGCCAGGATGTGTGCAAAACATAGTGGGATATGGGAACCCCTCAGCTGTGGGTGTGCCGGTCCAGGTATGTGCCTGAAAGGTATGGTCTGTCTATAACCTGTCATTGCAGGTGTGCTCTGCAGAGCCTAGAGGCAGGTCCCAGTCACTGCAGAGATGCTTGAGTGGTGCATTATAAGGTGTGCCTTGCCTGCGTGCGTCACAGAGGAAGATGCAAGCATTGTGTCACATGACCCCATGTCGTGCCTGCCAGTTACCGCCCTGCCGGTGACAGTTATTGGAATCTGTGCAAGACAGGCAGTATAGAAGCATCAA
Organism: Protopterus annectens; assembly: GCF_019279795.1. Lineage (NCBI taxonomy): Eukaryota > Metazoa > Chordata > Ceratodontiformes > Protopteridae > Protopterus > Protopterus annectens. The sequence goes on from NC_056739.1 coordinate 1,987,853,770, forward strand.
GAGCCTTACATGTGAGCTGTACTCCCAGGGCTGACAGGTGCAAGTCATCTGTGCCACAGCATTGTGTTTGACCAGGACAGTCATAGCAGACACATACCACATGCCTGTGGAATGACAATAGGAGCATAGGCAACTGTTGAAGTGACACAGTCGGTCATTGTACAGTGGTATCGTGTCCAGACGAATGCAAAATGCTCCCCAGGGCTAGGCCCACACCCTCAGGGCTATATGACTGGTGAGCTATTGCATGTCCCTGCACACATAGTCTGTGAAGTGGCATCACAGGGCAGTCACACTAACATGGCGAATGGCAGACATATCGTACCTGGTGAGGTGTGGCATGGGTGCATAGGTTATGTTGCAGAAGCAGTTACCCGACAGCAAGATGTGTTTAACTAACGCCTTGTGTAGCCTGCTGTGTGGAACTGCAGTGTGACTCCCTACAGAGTCAGCTATGACTGGTGTGTTGTGAATGTTATAACTCACTATTGGCTGTATGTGATGGGCACACATGAGTCTGTGGGCTATAAGCTGGTGATGTTGTCTTCCATGATGGGGGCTACCTCTTGTGACTACAGTGAGTATGGAGACGTACTGCACAAGTTGTCCTCGTAGGTGTGGCCAGTGGTGTAGATCATGTGAGACTATGTGATGGGTGGGGTGTGTTGCGAATGTTACACATCCCCAAATGACTGTCAGGTGCAGTCAGGGTTGGCGACAGCATTACCCCCAGCCATAGCTGTCAGCCTCCTGTCCCCAAACTGAGGAACATTAGCCCTCATACTGTGTGACAAATGGGCAAAACGTGGAACACTTACAACTGGCTTACTAACAGCGTCAACTAGGAAGGGCATATGATGGCTAAAATAGGCTGGTCTTACATATAAAAAAGATATTCCAATGAATTAATACGATTCCCATCTATTTAGCCATGGCTAGCAGGTAAACTATTTACAACAATGAATGTGTGACAGACCCTTCCAATGTGGAACCTTGAGGAACATGCACCTTTTATAACCCCAAATGAGGTACGTTTCTTGTAATGAGGTACACCTGAGAGCTATGGGCCCAGCACTGCTGCAGAAGTGCATCCCCCACAGGCTTTAGTGCCGTATATTGGGAGGTGAGCATTGAATGTGTACATGAGACAATTGCTCGATTGCCACATGTACGACATATCCCTCATATAGACAGGCAGTAGCACTGGTACGTGACTGTTGAACATGCCTGTATATACAACCATGTCCCACAGGATATGTGCGTTACGTGTGTACAACAGCTGTCATACCTTAAGCAAGCTGGGAAGTGTAGGACAGCCAGTGTACCTGTGGGAAATGGTGTGGAATGGGCGCTATAGTAATCAGTAGCTCATGACATGCTCACAAGTTCTGAACAAGTGCCTAACATGACCATACAATACAGATAGGGTGTTGGATAATATCAACCCACAAGTGGTGATGACAGTCATTTAGGGTGGCACCGCACTATAACCCTGCTGAGTATGGTGTGCATGTCCATGAACCATTAGCACTGTAGATGTTAGCAGTACAGATGTACAAGACAGCATGGATATTTGATTACAAATACCTTTGCATGTCACAGGAGTGTTCCACCAGTGGCCTGTTGACAGACTCACAACTACAAAAGGTGCAAGAGTGACATGTGCACAGCACATCAGTGCCAGCTACAGTAGAACAGGGTTAATGTGTTGTACCTCACCCTCATTGTAGCCCATACCACACAGACAAATGTTAGGCATCTGTGTATGTAAGGCTGTGAATGGCCATGACCTATCAGTATAGCTGTGTCAGTGTTGTGAACAACATACAGAATGGGCTGTGTGGGTGAGGTGTGTGACATATGTGCACAGTCTGATGGATGATACCAGCAGTGTCACCGCTAGGTGAACATCCCTGTACCCATAAACTACTACCTAGGCTGTGGTCAACATTATGGACACTATGTAAGGGATGGTGCTGTGCAGTGCACCCCCTGACATGGTGACATCTCCAAGCCCCTTAGGTACTCATATGAGGTACCCATGTCATGTCAGGGTGCCATCCATGAGCACGGAGATCACTGGACAGGCATATACAGCAATGTGGTGACCAATACTGGATCACATACCACCTGTAAGGGGTAATGGCTATGCATGGATGTGTGATACCAGCCTTCACAATCCACACCTCCACTATGCAGCATGCTGTCTATCTTGCAGAAGGACATTTGCTACACCATGATGATGGACATGCTACATGTCCATATCCTGATCTATATGACATATGTCATGGATAGCCACCATCCTAATACTAGGATCACCACAGGCTGGACAGATCCCTGTGCCATATATGTGACATACTCCTGCCATACCATGCAGCCCTGTCCATCAAAGCTGCACATGTCATCCCAGTCATACATGGTGTGATGGCCACATGGTAGATGTACTATCAACTGACTGGATCAGTAATGTGGCACTGATGCACCTTGCAGTGGCACAATGGCTGTCTGTTACAGCTTGGAAACCGTGCCCACACGTGCTATGGTTGATGACCATCCCTGCGAATGTCGTCTGACTAGCCATTGTCCCATGTCTATCACATGTGCAATACAGGCGATCCGTGGCAGGATATTGAACAGTTGTACAGTGCTGTGTAGATGTATATGGCAAATCACATGCATGTACAGGTGTCCATGCGTATGTGTGCATTGTCACTGCTCAAGTCCATTACAGCTGTGTCTGTGTTGATATGTGACATATACACAGCATCCAGGTCAACAGTAGTACTGTGGACACATCGAGGCATGTGCAGATAGGTAAGAACACAAGTGCAGGCAAATATTCATGCCCACAGCAAGACAGCATTTACATGGAGTATGAACACTGTAATGAGGTGACACACATATATGGTGATGATATCCAATGCATAATGGGTGTGACATGTGTGACACAAACACATCAGTCATGTCAGTGTCATGATGCTTTGCAAAGATAACTGTGCAGATGTAGTAGATGTCATAGAAATGTATGTGCAGCAGTATCTCTGTACATCTCTGAAACTGTGACCTGTCACCATCAATATGTCTTACAGATAATGCCCCGTACATGCCTCCCAGCATACACCCACCAGGAGGATGATGTCCTCATCCCACAGCTCCATGACAACTATGACTTGTTGTTCAGCCATGTGCCACAGCATGCCCAGCAGCAGGATGACCTGTGGCAGGATCTACGCAGGAGGGTGAACGATGTGGGTGGCCATAACCGCACCTACCGGCAGGTGCGCAGACACTGCACGGACCTGATACAACATGCAAAACAGCGTGCCACTGCAATCTCCAGGGAACAAGGTGGAACAGGTGGTGGGCCACCAACCCAGCCCCCACTCACACACACCGAGGAGCTACTGGCCAGTCTGGGGACACCCAGGGAACAGCATCCAGAAACACTAGCTGCCATCGTAGAGGTGGGTGTCTCCCAACCAATGAGCCTGGAGTTGCCTGGTAAGTCAGTACTGCACATATGGGATTATATCCCATGTAGTTGCATGTGTCACTGTACATTATGTAAAGTAACAACATATGCCAAGTATGTGGACACACATGCTGCATACTACAGTATGCTACGTTGTGTATGCACACATGTGCATACTATATGCTATTACAGAGGTGAATGTGTTCACATGCACAGTGCAACCTGTGGCTGTCATACAGTCATGGATAATATTCATACTGGTGTGTCACCCCTATACAGGTACCTCTGGCGTGCCGCACAGACATGGGTCCATTGCAGGTGAGACTGTCATCAGTATCAGGCATGTTACAGTGTAGATCTATTTGCCATGTGGCCAGTTAACACTTGCACACCTGATGTTTGTTCCAGTCACGATATGCAGGTCGCACCACCCTTCATTCACACATGCCACCCATTTGTAATATATACAAACGTAATGATACACCGACTTGAAACCACAGTACTTGTCATTGTGACATGTGTGGTCAGCTGTGCATACAACGGTGGAGGTGTTCTACAATGGAGGCATATGTAGTATGCATTGGAACACCATGTGTGGTACCCACACAGTACCACACAGTGAGCTGTGATATGGGCAGCCCACAGGTGTCACCATTGTGTCATATGCCCCTGCATTGGGTGCACACATTGTGATGTGCCACCTGACATGTCCCAGACATGTAGTGTTCTGTCTGCAATATTGTCACACTATTGCATGACCTATACCCCACATACCAAACACACAACCCGTTGTCTGCATAGCCTTGTGGATTGTGACATATCTGATATCTATGGGTGTATGTCATATGGGACAACACAGACATGTGGAAAAGATGCCCATCACACACAATTGGCCAACACATGTGCACACATGGCCATGGGGGATGGCCAGAGACATGTAGCCACACAGTACTTGGGATGTGTATACACCCTGTTGCACATTGTCCACACATGGTCCAGTTATAGCCTTAGTTGACCAATTATGCAGTTGATGTGGTACACTGGACAACCTAAAAGCCTGTGCACAGCTACTGGAGGTGTCACTAAAGTCTACCATATACGATCTGTTGAACATCACGACTGTGTTGCAGTTATGGCTATGCAATGTGTACATATTATGCATTCTACAGCAACATAGATGCCTCATGTTGCCATGCAATGGCACAGTGTCTGTACTTCACACTGTATAGCAATGTAGATGGCTCACACTACCCTCCCATGCTCATGCACATTTGCTAAACATGCATTCTATCTGTAGGGCATACACACAACACTGCAATGTGAAGCCCATTATGATGCTGTACATGTGTCAGGACACCATTGTGTCAAACATGTATGCATGTCAATGCACACGTCAGCAGATTACATGTCAAGGTCACGTCAGCCATGTGTACTGTTATCTTGTTCTGGGCCACATGGTGTATCACGGGGATGCATGCATACTACCATAATTGTGTGAACTGCATGGCTACTCATATGACACCTGCTTGCTGTAGTGTGCACCCCAGGGAGGTATGCTTACTAACACTATTAATGTCTGAGCTGCATGCCCTCTGCTGTATCGCAGGCATGCTGCATGCCATCTGACAAATCACATGCATGGTGTGTCTGTGTGTTTCTGTGTTTGCATGTGTGTGTCTGTGTTTGTGTGTGTCTGTGTGTGTGTCTGTGTGTGAGTGTGTCTGTATCTGTGTCTGTTTGTGTGTGTGTGTGTGTGTGTGTGTGTGTGTGTGTGTGTGTGTGTGTGTGTGTGTCTGTGTGTGTGTCTGTGTCTATTGTACTTTACAGTATTTCTTTGCATTCACAGGTGATGTAGGTGCGTTACCCTCCTGCGGTCCATCTGATGTTAGTGTCCCCACAGATACTAGCGGTGATGAACATATGCATGAGGTACAGGCAGGGTTGTCAGGGGCTGAATCTGTGCCAATGGTTACCATCCCAGCTATATCCCCCTCTTCCCCGCACACAGTTCTGCTGCCAACACATACCGCATCACCAGTGGCCATAGAGGAAGGACAGTCAGCGTCTGTTAGCGTGGAACAGGAACGTGTGGTGGCTACAGAAGGTGTGTCTACACACCATAGTGTCAGTGTAATAACTGCAGATGTGCCACACAGGCATGTGGCTGGTGCTGCTCGTAGGAGTACCTCTGGCAGACATGCACCTGCAGGACAGAGCGCAGCAGCTGGTATCACCAGACGCATGTTCCAGACTGTAATGGCGGCACAGGCACATGCTGAATGGCAGAACAGAGAAGGGCAGAGGCTGCAGACGGCTGCTATCCATACCCTAAATGACAACATCCAGGCATTGGCAAATGCTCAACAGCAGATTGCTAATGTTCTGGATAGGCGATTAGGTGAAATGGTCAGAATCCTTGACCAAGGCATGGCAATCCGCGAGCGGGAGCTGTCTGTGCTGGAACACCTGGTAGGAGTGAGGCATAGGCCACGTGGACGTAGGCCAGCAACACCACCTAGTGTAGGTCGACGTGAGCGTGCCACCTCACATGCCCGCTCCCATAGTGCCGGTAGCAGTAGCAGTGCAGCTGGTGCTGCGCTGTCAACACCAGGACACAGCAGGCCACGTGGACATGGACGTGGCCCTGGACAGTCTCAGCAGGGACACGGTTCCAGCGGACATGTGTCGTCGGACAGTAGCCACTCTGTACCTCCACCTGGTAGTGCCCGTGCAACCCCAGGCAGGCACAGGTCACGTGGCTGTGGACAGACACAGTGAGCTGTACAACCTGCTCTGTACAATCTGGGGCTGTCAATTATACCCCGTGTAGGCATCACAAATGGCAGAACTGTGTACACACATACACGCACACAGCAAACACAACTGTAGGGCTCCACAACATCCACATGCATTCTGCACAGACATGTCCAGTCAACTCACCGGCCCTTACACACACACATGATGTTATCCATTGGTGCAGCCTATGCCCCTGGCAAACATATCACCCTGTGCATATGATGAAGCCTGTGCCGCATCCCTGTCATCCACACCATCGGTGCAGGGTTATGCACAAATATTCTGATGCACAGGGTGAACAGCATAGTGAGAGGTGTATGTAATATTACCTGTGTATGCAGAGTGAGGGATGTGTATGTTGCAGTGGTTGTGTGTGAATACTGAGAGATGTGTATGTGACATAGATTGTGTACTGTCGACATGCACCAGTCATGCCATGTAGTGCAGGTGCAGCATGCATTGTGATGTGTTCATGGTATGCATCTCGGTTACATCTGTAGCACCATGTTGGTTGTGATACCCTGGTTCCCTCCTATGGTGTACTTGCATGTGTCTACAGGTAGCAGTGTTTGCAGTCCCCCACGTGTAACTGTGGATTACTCACAGGAACGTCTGGCAATATCAGCATGCTACATGTACCCTCAACCTGACTGTTGGACACACCAACATGACACAGATGTCCGCACATATACTGCAACTGACACATGTGGTCAGTGCCACAGGCTACACTGGACAGAGATGTGACATACATAGCAGGACACATTAAAGGTATGGTGACATGGTGCAGGGGTTGTACACAGCGGCCTGGCCAATGATGATGTGAGGTGTCACTTGGTAGCTGGAGGCCACACTGTGCAGCAGTAGGACCCTGTAACAGTACGGGAACATGGCCACATTCACTGGGTGTACACCACTATAACGCACATCCCATAGTGTGCAGGTGGGGACCCTTGCCTGTGTGGTCATCACCCTCACAGTACTATGCACCCACACGACGTGTCACAGAGAAGGGACATGCACAGGTAGCCAGTATGGCTGGGACCTATGGCATCAACAGGGTTGTGCAATGCATCACCATTACGGGTTAGTCACCACGTGGGGTTGGTTATCATTTCCCACCATATATTAGCATACACCCTCACACCAAGCACCAGACATACATACAGACACACACAAACTTAGTGACCACACATGTGTATACGGACAGCCGACGTGTGTGATGCACCACACCGGCTGACGTCATGCTTCCCACACTGACGTATGTACAGATCTCTACAATGGTGTACAGGGATGTGTAGCAACTGCGACATATTCCCCGCGATATGTGGCATCCCTGGTCACACATTCGGACACACATGGCAGTGCTGGGAATGATACATCTGCCATATGATGACACGTTTGATAGACATGCAGCGGTATTGATTGCATTATGTGTACCAATGCTATATCTGGCAGATGTGCTGCTATATGCACATGGGAGGTTGTATGTGTTACAGGTGCCATGTGACATATAGCTGTTAACACCTGACCGCTGTGTATGCATTATGTCAGCACCGTCACGTAACAGCGGCATAGCGTACTGTTTGCACATGGCATGATAGGATGGTGCGTGACACAACTGTGAGCCACCCCCTGCACACATACATCTAGACAGGTGGTTCACCATGTTATGTACACACATCCCTCCATACGTGCTGTTTGTATGTCACCGTATACAGGTGTCGATGATGGGTCTGCATTGCGTCTGCATGTCGTAGGTAGGTGCAACTATGTTACAGACATCGGCCACTGCACATGCATGGTTGCTGCATGCACAGTACAGATGTCACATGTGTCTCCTGTCGCCATGTTTGTATGCATTGCTATTGTTGGACATGTGTGTTGACATACATAACACATGGACTGCGGTATGATATCACGGGTGTCACAGGCGACCAGTACAAGGGTATGTGTCCAGGTCAACACTGCTACCCCCTGTAGTGTGAGCATTCAACAGACATGGGCCCACCTTCCATTCATGTGTGTAGCATTGATTAGGCCAGTGTTATGCATGTGGTACATCAAAGGCTATGTATGTATGTGTTGTGTGTGCAGTCCATGCACACATCCACACAATCACATGTATGACATATCCAGATGCGTGTTCATTGGTGTACAGCAACAGTCAGGTGTCACAGCTGTGTAAGGGCCGTGGTATGTGTTGAGCTGGCCTGTTCATGTATACTGGTATCATTGCAATGCATAACACCTGTTGGATCCCGGTTGGTACATGTGTACTCTGCACAGCTGGTGTACACCACTGTACAGCCCAGTGGTCATGTGTCACATGGTACTGTAGGACTGTAAGGCTGTGTAGTGCTGCACCGACGACATTGTGCTGACTTGACAGCTACAGTGTACACTGCAGTGTGTACGTGTGTGACCTGCACCTGTGACAGCTGTGATGGCAGCAGTGTGTGTACAGGTCACTGCATGTGTGACTGCCCTGTGCGTGAGGACAGTTATACCTTACTGTGCCCTTCTGTACTGTGCCCTTCTGTGTGTACACTCCATCTGCATGCAAGACGTCCCTTTGCAACAGCTAAGTGTGTGAGCATGCCCAGTATGCTGTTGTGAAGATGGACACACAGTACATTCCACATTGCGCCCTTCATGATTAGATTCCGTGTGCATGCAAGATGGCCCTTTGCAACTGCTAAGTGTGTGAGCATGCCCAGTACGCCATTGTGTAGATGGACACACAGTACATTCCACATTGCGCCCTTCGTGATTAGATTCCGTGTGCATGCAAGATGGCCCTTTGCAACTGCTAAGTGTGTGAGCATGCCCAGTATGCTGTTGTGTAGATGGACACCTTTGCAACTGCTAAGTGTGTGAGCATGCCCAGTATGCTGTTGTGTAGATGGACACACAGTACATTCCACACTGCGCCCTTCCGTGATTAGACTCCGTGTGCATGCAAGTTGGCCCTTTGCAACTGCTAAGTGTGTGAGCATGCCCAGTACGCCGTTGTGTTGATGGACACACAGTACATTCCACACTGTGCCCTTCCGTGATTAGACTCCGTGTGCATGCAAGATGGCCCTTTGCAACTGCTAAGTGTGTGAGCATGCCCAGTATGCTGTTGTGTAGATGGACACACAGTACATTCCACACTGCACCCTTCCGTGATTAGACTCCGTGTGCATGCAAGTTTTCCCTTTGCAACTGCTAAGTGTGTGAGCATGCCCAGTACGCTGTTGTGTAGATGGACACACAGTACATTCCACACTGTGCCCTTCTGTGATTAGACTCCGTGTGCATGCAAGATGGCCCTTTGCAACTGCTAAGTGTGTGAGCATGCCCAGTACGCCATTGTGTAGATGGACACACAGTACATTCCAAACAGATATGTGATACTAAGCATGTGGGCATGGCCATTGACATCCTGTATAGCCATGGTGGTCATCCAGGCAACCGATGTCCATTTTCAATGTCACGATGGATGCCTACATTGAACACACTGGTTGCTCTCTCGAAGGGTGTACTGTCTGTGGTGCATCTTGTATCTATTTAGTGTTGTAGTGCTCCGTAGATATTTAGTTGGCCTGATGACAGCACTGCCATGTTTGTGTACGTCTACCTTGGGACAGTAATATGCTTTCAGACTGCTCACTCTCTAAACATTCCCTATCGGCATCTTTGCCTTTGCGGATGATGTCACCCACCTAGAAGTATGCCTCTGGGAGTACTGTGTTCAGTAATCTCGGTAGTGCGTTCTGTAAATGCATAATGCTGTAGTGTGTTAAAGTAGTTAGGTGTATGTTCAACTCCCGGCCCTTCCAAGTGTGTGTGTGTGTGTGTGTGTGTGTGTGTGTGTGTGTGTGTGTGTGTGTGTGTGTGTGTGTGTTTCCAGCTGCCTGGGGACACAGTAATGCTTTTAGATGCCTCACAACACATACATTCCCTATCGGCGTCTTTGCCTTTGCGGATGATGTCACCCACCTAGAAGTATGCCTCTGGGAGGGCTGTGTTCAGTAATCTCGGTAGCGTGTTCTGTAAATGCGTAATGCTGTAGTGTAATAAGGTAGTTAGGTGTATGTTCAACTCCCGGCCCTGCCAAGTGTGTGTGTGTGTGTGTGTGTGTGTGTGTGTGTGTGTGTGTGTGTGTGTGTTTCCAGCTGCCTGGGGACACAGTAATGCTTTTAGATGCCTCACAACACATACATTCCCTATCGGCGTCTTTGCCTTTGCGGATGATGTCACCCACCTAGAAGTATGCCTCTGGGAGTGCTGTGTTCAGTAATCTCGGTAGCACGTTCTGTAAATGCATAATGCTGTAGTGTGTTAACGTAGTTAGGTGTATGTTCAACTCCCGGCCCTTCCAAGTGTGTGTGTGTGTGTTTGTGTGTTTCCAGCTGCCTGGGGACACAGTAATGCTTTTAGATGCCTCACAACACATACATTCCCTATCGGCGTCTTTGCCTTTGCGGATGATGTCACCCACCTAGAAGTATGCCTCTGGGAGTGCTGTGTTCAGTAATCTCGGTAGCGCGTTCTGTAAATGCATAATGCTGTAGTGTGTTAAAGTAGTTAGGTGTATGTTCAACTCCCGGCCCTTCCAAGTGTGTGTGTGTGTGTGTGTGTGTGTGTTTCCAGCTGCCTGGGGACACAGTAATGTTTTCAGATGCCTCACAACACATACATTCCCTATCAGCGTCTTTGCCTTTGCGGATGATGTCACCCACCTAGACGTATGCCTCTGGGAGTGCTGTGTTCAGTAATCTTGGTAGCGCGTTCTGTAAATGCGTAAAGCTGTAGTGTGTTAAAGTAGTTAGGTGTATGTTCAACTCCTGGCCCTTCCAAGTGTGTGTGTGTGTGTGTGTGTGTGTGTTTCCAGCTGCCGGGGGACACAGTAATGCTTTTAGTTGCCTCACAACACATACATTCCCTATTGGCGTCTTTGCCTTTGTGGATGATGTCACCCACCTAGAAGTATGCCTCTGGGTGTGCTGTGTTCAGTAATCTCGGTAGCGCATTCTGTAACTGCGTCATGCTGTAGTGTGATAGGGTAGTTAGGTGTAAGTTTGATTCCCAGGCCTGCCAGATGTGTGTGCATGCTCCCATATGCCTGAGGACTCAGGTTATGCTTTTAGACGCTTCGCAACACAGATATATCCTGCTGACGTCTTTGTCTTTGCGGATGTTGACACGCATCTAGTAGAATGCCTGTGTGTCTGCTGTGCTTAGTAATCTCGGTAGCGTGTTCTGTAAATGTGTCATGCTGTAGTGTGATAGGGTAGTAATGTGTAGGTTCAATTACCAGCTCTGCCACATGTGTGTGTGTATATGTCTGTATCTCTATGTATATATATATATATATATATATATATATATATATATATATATATATATATATATATATGTATATATAATCTATTTTCTGCCCATAACTCTGCTCTTGCATGGGCAGCTGACTGTTTCATGTATCGCATATTTGCATAGCTTTCACATACCAATGGGGTATGTTGCAAATCCCAACATTGTCCATGCAACGTCCGTGTTATGGGTGGTGTTACATGCCATTACAGGCATTTGCTGTATATCTTGGCAGACATCTATCCTTGCTGTACTCTCACTGTACTCGTACACGCCGGAGGCTTCATGTATCATGGCCTAGTTTTGCTGTGTGTATGTCTATTTGTGCTGTGTGCATGGCTGTGGGTATGTCCCACTATCATCATTTGTAAAGGTGACAGCCCTATAGGTACTTCATGTAGACTGCTGTGTCATTTGACATGTCAGCACATACCTGCGGACAGTACTGAACGTCCTACTGCAGCGCATTTCATACCTTCTGCGTTATCTTGCAGTCGATATTGCTGTTTCCTCACACATGTATCTGTTTCTGATCATACCACTCCACCTCCTAGAGCAAATTTCTGGACAAGGCCTTATCTGATATGGGACACATAGGGGCAGTATTGACATGTTGCTCTTACAAACATAGATAGTTGACACAATAATAGGTTTTGCATTAGTATGGCATTTCTGTCGAATTTGGTGTCTTAATCACATGTTTGTCATTATGTCATGACTTCAGTTATCAGGAATGTGCCAGAATGTTACTGATGTTACGTGGAACACACCAAACATATGAGGCAGAACTCTGCACATTCTGCGTAAATCTGTACAGTTGCGGAGTATGTGTCTGATACAAGATATCAATTTTCTGACACCAACACACACACTGTATGGCGGCATCACAGGCCACATGCCATTACATTTGTATTGCAGGACACACCCACCCAGACAGTTGTATTCCTCACACAGGCCAAAAGCTGCTTATCCACACTAATTGGTCTATCATGTACCGTATGTGTGCGCCGGTATTTGCGCTTTCCGTCAGTGGCAGAGCTTACGTACGAGTATGGGGGACTGGACATTGTTACGGTGACACTGCATGACACCCTGAGGGACACATTACTTTTGTGTCTATTAACCTTCCACATTGACATTCACAGGGCATACGTTGTCATTCACATTTGTCGGAGTACATGCGTATGACTTGTGCATGTTTTCTCATTTGTCCTGATGTCTTTCTTCTCACCTGTCCACCTAGTATCACTAGTTCTGTACATGTATTTTGGACAGGTTACCTACATACCCCTAACATGTACACATTATGGATAAACACCCTGACATTTGACCTTTGCCCTTGTTACATTTGTCATAGTAATGTGTCTTTCTGGTAAATTGCTGGCAAGGCATTACGAACTGTGCGGTTAGATAATAGTGACTGACATTTCCATTACATGATTAGTAACACTCATAACATACGTATTCCTGGCTACGCCAGTATTCTCACAACATTCTGACTTTGTCTGGGGTATATCTAATATAGTTGCTAAGAAGAAAAAAGAGAATGTGTGGGAAGCAATGTGCAGAGTAGGTTTTATATCCCAAGTAGTTCACTATAAAGTTCCAAATACAATACGAATCAGGTTCAGATGTCTCCTCAATGTAAACAGCCTATGCAGGCAATTGCTGACACCCAAAACCAGCGGGTGTGTTCCTCTTCCTAGTAGTACAGCCACAAACTCTTGTTAGTGCAACTCCACAAAACAATAGCTTGTCATGCACAATCAAGTAAATACAAGCGTTAAGCGGAGGTTATAGATATTTATTAAATAAAAATGGCAAGCGCTTTCAACTTGTGGTCTTCTTCAGGCCAGTAACAACTAAAGTGCTTGGTGCAAACATTTAAATATACAAACATTAAAAATGCAATGATGTCACATCCTCAATTAGTTGAAGTGCATACATTATTTAAAAATTAAAGGGCCAGGAAGTACTGCCCTAATTTCAAGCATAGCTTGTTATAAGCAACTTCTAAAATCATAAATCAAACATAAAAATATATATAATGTATAAAAATATATGGCTTGTATATATATATATATATATATATATATATATATATATATATATATATATATATAGTCAGCCATGCTGTATTGCTAAACAATCAATCTTATAAACATGCTCTATACATAAAAAGAAATAATATTTCTATTCTTTTAACAGAGCTAAAATATGCATCCACACATATCATGTGTGGAATGCATGCATCCAAATATCCATGTCATGTAATAATAGAAGTGGAACAGAGATATGGAACTATGATGTTGCGTGTGTGCATTTATGAAAAAATATATGTAAACGGATGACGCATAAAATATATATGTGTATGTCAATATGTGTAAAATATACACATATATAAAGACAGTTGACAATAGGACTATGTGATGTTATGTCAAATGCCCTAAATGAATGCTATGCAAGAGGGGACAGGATGGGGGGGGGGGGAATAACAAGATTAAAGGAAGTGTGGAGGGGGAATAAATGTGAGGGAAAGAAGGGGGGAAAAGAAGGCATCCAAATATCCATGTCATGTAATAATAGAAGTGGAACAGAGATATGGAACTATGATGTTGCGTGTGTGCATTTATGAAAAAATATGTATAAACGGATAACGCATAAAATATATATGTGTATGTCAATATGTGTAAAATGTACACGTATATAAAGACAGTTGACAATAGGACTATGTGATGTTATGTCAAATGCCCTAAATGAATGCTATGTAGGTACATGGATTCCTATTAGGTCTCTTAAATAGTCATGTTATAGACAATCACCTTTTTTCCTTCCTTGATGTTAAGTCACCATTGATCCCTCTGATCAGTGGACTCCCTAAGATACACAAAAGTTTGACAGATCCTCCGCTCCGACCCATAGTAGCGGGGAGGGGATGGATCACTGAACCATCTTCAATTTTTATAGAGCACAATTTAAGACCAGTTGTGAACATGAATAAGTCTATTCTGAGGGATACGAAACAGTTCTTATATTTCCCGCCTAATATGGATATTTAAGTACTGTTGTAATTCCTTGTTTTTTATCCATGAGTCTGAAGAAGCCAAGTGGGTGAAAGCGCTTACTCAATAAACGTTGTATTTTATTTTATTGAATGCCTCGAGGTGATTGAATTATCCATATGCTGTGTTCTCTCCTTCGTATCTGACACTCATTATCGTTTAATTTATCTTATTGGGATACATTTGGAGGAGAGTTTACTCCACTACTACAAGTTTTTTCCTTTTATGTTTACTAAGTCTTTGTGCTTACGTGGGCTTTATTACGTGTGACAGTACCAGTATATTATCTGTAATCTGGTTAATGGACGTATGCAAAACACACGTTCACCTTTACATATTTAACTGTCTGTACAGCACAGACGCATTCATTACACTTTCACATTATATGTGCTGTAGTCGTAGTTGAACCGGGACTGCATTCACGTTGGCCGGATGCTGTAACCACTATATGTTTGGTGTTCTGACTCATATATGTGCATACCCATAGTACATAGCTACATTAGCATATGCCTCACCGCTTCACTTACGACACAGGCATCCATTCTCCTGCTGGGAGAAATGCGGTACTACATGTTACACATTCCCTATTCCCTACTGCTCTGGACCCAAGCTGCATATTTAATCACTGCAGGGATATTCAGAACCCCAAGGCTTATAGTCCTGACACATACAGGTCTTTAATTGTCAGGGTGTTCATGTGGTGATCTGGGTTTAGGCTTGGCCGCCTCGTGAACGGAACTGCCCTGACCATGTTCAAATGTCAGACAAAGCACATGGACAGGGTTTGTCCATTTTAAATATTTGTATCTGTGTTTACAGACACAGGTGTTTGGGCACCTGTCAGCAGCTTATAATGTTGGCAATACATAATATGGGTGGGGGTGGTTACAATACATAATCCACGGTGAGTGGTGTTCCCATTCACATTTGACTATTTCCTGTATTCATTCTTACGAGGATTATTATTTTGCACATGACTTAACTATGAATTAACTACAGGTATGCAGTAGTACAGTCAACATAGGTGACGGTTTGTTACAGTATACATGTACGGACCTCTGTAATACTGGGGACTACCCCACATCCTTCACAACATTTCATGCTTATGTACATACTATTATTCTGTGAACTTTTGAAGTTTGTGAGAGCAGTAATTACATCTGCCCCTATTTGTCCACCCATCCTTTTAGGCTTTGTCCAGATTTTGTTGCTGTAATAGGTTGAGAGGTGGTGTCGGTATGTGATTGAGTTGAATATATACTGTCGATAATTCAGTGGGGAGTAGGGTTACCACTTGTTCCTCTTTGCGAGGGGAGGTCCCACTTTGGACAGTTGTGTCCTGCGATGAAACCTAAGACATGGCAAATGTCCTGTGATTTTGAGACAAAAATATATTTCTCATTTTCTTTACTAGTTGCATGATACAGGTATTTTGTATCTGGTACACATAACTATTATTTGGGATAGCATAAGCTATTCAAATGCTATGGAATAAGCTTTTATCTTGGCATACAAGTGTAATTCTGTCCTTTGCACTGGCCTGGGGTATGTGTTATCCTGCAAATTCTCACACTTCTACAAGGGATGTCCCACCTTGGCCATCTGAACAGGTGGCAACCCTAGTGGGGTGACCTGCATGGTGGACAGCTGTTCCATCCTGCGTAGTATGTTTTGCATGTCTGTGTGGAAACTGAACAGTACCGTGACTACACATACATGTTTTGTCCAGATGTGTACAGTACTGGACACCGTGGCGTGTAAACAACTCTGAGGTTTCAACAGCTTACTTATCTCACGCGGGATGTACACACATTTTGCCGAAACATGAACACGCGGGCATTTGGATTTACATAACTGTGATGGAATGTTTACAAACGTGGGATACATATTTGCAATCCTGACACTGCCTAGGACGATGCTTCCTACTACATATGGGAAATACTCGCTTTGTGTAGGTATACGGCTGCGCAAGGCTGGTAGCTGGATTTGGTGGACATTCGGACATGGGTGCGGGTTATGTGCTATACAGGGGGTGTTGCGTATTGCATTTGCATGCATAGGTTCTGCTTTTGGATATCCCGGTTCCGCATATAGCATCCTATGTGTATGTGAAGGTTACGTTCCTGTTCATGTGTATAGCACATTTTAATATACATATGTTTGTGTGTGTTTGGTATACAATTTGGACTGTCAGGTTTCTTTACGGTTATTATATAGCCACAACTGCCCAGCTGTGTACTATCACTACCACTGTGGGACTGCTGGTGACCATGCCCATGGGGCTAGACGTGTGTATTGGCGGCGCTCTGACATGATGCGCTTCACTTCCACTGGGTATAACTACTTACAGTGCAGTAAATTACGGACACACAATTTTAAATATCATTTGTTCCATGGACGGAAACTCATATTGTGTTGCGTGCATTTCTGTTTGGTTCTCCACGGACACTGATTGGTGCGGTTACTATTGCAGGCAGGCTATAATATTCAGCAGTTTAGGTTGATCATCCCAGCCGACATTGACACGCCTCCAGGCGCAGCTTAGTAACGCCCCATGCACTCGCGCACGTGTCCTATGCACGTGGATGTGGTGGCAGCGCACCTTCATTAATATGCATATGGCGCTACTACACCATTTATACGCCGCATGGCCGGCGCAGGCCTTACACTGGCCTTGCACCGAGCTTCATGAATCCGGGGGCTGATTTATCTTTGCCTAAATAACTTGCATACAACAGTTGACCAACTTAACTTTTTCTTAATTTTGATCTTTTTCATTCTCATGGCATTTACTATGAATGACCTGTATCTGATACTGATTTTTCAGAAAGATCTTTTTTCCATTTTTTTTATTCCTAAAATCTTAATAAACTTAAGCATTTTCTTATAACTATTACTTAAAAGCTTCTATTTTTTTAGTTAAGGATGTTGGCTGTGCTAAACTATGGCTCCCTTATTCCTCAATGAATGTGAGGTCAACAAGATTATAATTGTACAAGTGCAGCTCCCTAAGCTGAACCCCACGATTAATATTTTTCAAAGAAAATAAGTTCCAGTGTGATGTGTGTGCTATCAGTGATTTACTTTTGCATGAGAGTCTCTCTTTTTCTGCAGCTGTTTTTGAAATATGGTAACCAGGTAAATGCACAGGTCAGTTTACCCTTTTTTAGGCACAAGCTGGGATCCAGAGGAGCAACACACATAATACAATAAAAAATTAATAACAAAAATGAAAACAACAACATCCATTTTATGATAAAAATAATATCAAAAGTAAATACACAGAGAAAAGCTGTGGCAAAAAAGATAATATTCACAATGTTTCAAGCAATGTGGAAATATATACAGTAGTCACACTGTCAACAGGGTAGAGATCTTTTAACAGAGTCATAGCTGTATGTAGTACTTGTAAATGTTCAATTTACAGTAAGTGTACAAGCCTACAAAAATGTATCCAGTTACCCAGCTATGGAGTTAGCATATTACTAAGGAAGAGGGAGGGGGTGACCTCCTGTAAGAAACAATTTAAGAAAATGTCTTACTGATTTGGAAGTTTGATTACTTGTTTTTGTTTAACTGAACTTTGAGAAATAGTTGCTCAAGGAGATATAAAAGAAACCCAGACTATTTCCACAAAAGTAGAACTGTGTTTACTCATGAGCACTTTATGATTAAGTTCAAGCCTTTTAAGTAAATGCATAATGGCTATGGGTTAGTTTTTTTAATTTAGTTTTACTACTAGAAAACAGCAGAAGTTTAATAAAATGGAAACCAATGTTAATTCAAATAAATGTCTGTGTGCCTTTGAGCACCTAGCAGGTCTACCTTTGAAGTACATTGGTTTTCTATTATCTGTATGTGTATATTTCATTAAGATGTTTATATATATATATATATATATATATATATATATATATATATATATATGTGTGTGTGTGTATGTATATATAAATATAAGTTTACTATCACCATTTCAGACAGCATACAGTCAGTCTGGGCTAATTTCCAGTTCACTGAAGGCCAAATCGAAATTGGTCAACACCACAACAGTGAATGATAGTGTGCATTCAATGTTGTGAGGTCGATACTCTGCTTGGAGATCATGGTACAGTGGGTATCAGGAAATGTACACATTTCCTCACTGTAGTGTGATCTTGGAGTTTGTATATATAATTAGCAGGGGGTGTGGGGATGCAGCCCCCCACATGGAGGGTACAGGGGGGCTTTCCCCCCTGCAAAAGTTAGTTGGACTGACTAGAAGGGAAAGTATGCTGGGTTATGTTGACTTTGTCGAATATGGACAGGTCAACATTCCTGGATTTGTAATTGTGCCTTTCTGATGTCATTTTCAATATTTTATTTTGATGAAGTCATTACTCGACAGAAACAGTTTCAGGATTTCGATAGTAAACCTATACACACACACACATGCACACACACACACGAGATATATATATATATATAAATATATATATATATATATATATATATATATATATATATATATATATATAGCCAAACACACAAGCACAAACACACACACACACACACACACACACACACACACACACACACACACACACACACACACACACACACACACTTACACACACACACACACACACACACACACACACACACACACACACACACACACACACATACTTCTCATTTTACATGTTATATATACTTGGATCTAGATCATACAGCTAAAAGACACTAGACCAATGCCATTTCCATCAAAAAGAAGTCAGAACTCTATTTAATCATATTTAAAAAAGAAATAATATGATCTAGTTGTTGGGTGAGTTAGGATAGAAATTGCTTCTCAGGTGCTCATAGCAGTATGGAGAGAGAGAGGCATATCCTGGACGGTTGGAAAATGCGCATTCTAGTGCCAGTGTACAAGAATTAAGAGACATTCACAAGTGTGGGTACTACAGAGGTATCAAACTCATATCACATTGCATGAAAGTGCTGGAGAGGGTGATTGATTCATAGATTAGTACTAGGCTAACTGCCCTTATGGACCATTTTGAGCCTAGCCAATTACCCCCTATGAGAATCAAACCCTGCACCTTGTGCTGCTAAGGTAAACACCTTATCCATTAACGCCACCCTCCCACCCTCTAAATTAATACATAGCGTAGTAGAATGATGGGAGATAAGCAGTTTGGATTCAGATCAGGATTCAGCACAACCAACCCAATATTTTCAGTGGGACACTGCTCTATACAGACAATGTGACATTATAAGCAGACTCTGAACAAGAATTTCAGCAAATGATACGTTAATGGAATGCAAAACTTGAAGGTACATGGGAGATAACTGATTACAGGAAAGTCAGTTGTCAATGCAGTAAATGGGGGTAGTGTAAGACAGAAGAATGCCAATGAAGCTGAAAAGTAAGGTGTACAAAACAGTAGTGCGGCCAGTACTTCTGTATGGTACCGAATCCTGGCAGTGAAGGCAGAGCACTTGAGAAAGCTAGAGGTGATGGAGATGAAGTACCTGAGATGGGTGGTAGGATGCACAATGTGAGACAGACGAAGAAATTCTGACATTAAAACAGAAGCCACAGTAGCTCCAATTGCAGAGAAAATCAAAGAGAACAGATTACAGCAGTTTGGGGGCATGTGAAGGAAAGCAGAAAATCACTTGGTGAAGAAGATTTGGGAGAGACAGAAGGCAAGTGGAAATTATCATATTCAATCAAGAGAGTGATGGATTGTATGAGAGATCTGTGACAGTGAGGCATGGCTTTCAAGGAAATTAGGAGCCTTTCACTGAACTGAGAGGTGTAGATTGCTGTGGCAGCACCCCAACTCCATGTAGCTGTAAATGAATGGAATCATCTGTGACATTTTTGTAACTCACAATAAATGAAAAAGTTCCTGTGCAAATCCCTTTTCAATGATGTATTATTTTAATAAAATGTCTGTCAACTGCCAATTAAATGGATGCACATCAGAAAGTATTGTTCTCCACCTTTACCTTGATCTGTGCTCTGTCAAATTGTACACCCACATTTCAGTGATTTTTTTCAGACATTCTTAATACTAAAACATGCCACTGTGTACTCATATTCAGATTTTCAACAATCGCTCATTAATGACTTAATTTCTAGTAAAGCGCATGGCTTCAGGAATTATCATGGGACTGATATTGGAATGTTTAATATTGCTGAGTATATTTAAATTCAACTCAACACTGGCAAAGTTATAGGATCTCTCTTTCTTGATGTATCTAAAGTGTTTGATACCATGTAATAACATCATCTACTTGATCATCTTGGTTCTCACTGGCTGTCCTTAAATGATTTTAGATGGTTTGGCAACTGTCTGGAAGATAGATCTCAGGCTCAGCCTATAAAATGGGCAATACTACCTCTTTTCCACTACTAGAACATACTGGTATAGCAGTGGGTTCAGTTCTTGGCCATTCACTTTTATTAACAATACTGTTAAATGTTATGGTCATGCTGAGTTGAAACAATACACCAATGATTCAGCTATCCTGCTCATTGCTGACTCCTTCTCTTCAGGTTAATCTGATTAAAAACAAAGATAAATATATATATATATATATATATATATATATATATATATATATATATATGTATATATAAAAAATGCAAACTGAAAATTATATCTATAATGTAATTAAAATACTATTATTATTACCTGAGGGCTTTCACCTTAGCACCAGTAAAACTAAACATGTGCTTTTCTTGAGTAAGAATCTCAGGGATGAGCACACCAGTACTGCTGTTCCAACTGATAATAATCTAAGGCTAATAACACTTGCAAAGCTATATGTGAAATATTCACTTTTGTTAGACTCTTTTGATTAAATGCAGACAATCAATTTAAGCTTAATAAGCGTAAAGAGACAGTAGTTGTTAAACCCAATCAGAAACTCAAGCAGTTTTATCCCCAAATGTCGAGCATTCTAGGTCTCCATGTACCCAATTCCCTCTTTTTTGTATTATGCTGATGTCCTCACATATTTGCATAATTCACAAGTTTGATTAGGGATATAACAGGAATGTCAGATTTACTGCTGATTATCTGTAAATACCATCATTGCTCTTTGCTTCTTTGCGTGATATAGATGGACGTCACTCAGTTCTCTTTTAAAATTTGCAGACTGATTTCTGTACTCTCTTAAGTATCCATCTCTGATAGGAGCTCATAGTAGATACAACCCATAATGCAAACTCTGGTCATCTATAGGTAACTTGGTATGTCTATCAAAAGTCATTTTGATGATGTCAGCTTTCTAATTTATGTTAGTAAATTATAAAGCAGGTTGTTTTCTCTAGAGTTCATACAGTATGTTTGCTGACAATGTTCTCAATATCCAACAGTCATGTAACTGTTGTGTCACTTCAGCGTGGAATACTTATTCTTTCTAACAACTGCCAAAGCAGTTGTCATTCTTTATAACAACCACATCAGCATTTACAGGTGACTTCTTTTCTTACCTGGTACTGAACTAAAAGTGTGCTGCACTCAGCTAGACAGTCATGGTCAACAAATGTTAGTAAGTAAATAGATAAATACGTACAAGATACAATTGCCATACACACATTTCTTAGAGATCTTTTTCACACCTGCTTTTTAAAAACTTTTCTCGATATTTACTAAAGTCAATTTTGATTTCCAAGTGGGAAATTCCTGCAGTTTCCCCTTTCTTTTATCGCACTCATATTATCATCAGGTAATAAGATATTTTGTTCCTTCTGTTTGATGTATGATGCCTGTCACCTGTTTGTGTATTGCATTAAAAAACATACATTTGTCCAGTTTTGTTATAAATTCTCAATTGTTTTTTGTGGAATATTATGCAGAATGGGTTATTTAAATGTTAAGAAGAGTCTAAAAAAGATACTGGAAGTGTTTTCCTTTAATGTAGAACCATGAACACTGCACATATCAGCTATGCAATGTGTTTTATTTTTATTGCCTCCAACATCAGTAAATTTGTAAATGTGATAAAACTAGCCAAAAATCAATTCACAGAATGCATGTGCATCACCTTTTATAAAGTGAAAAAGAAATTAAGTGAAATAACTGACTAACATTTGGTATAGTCTAAAATAGAGATTTATTTAATGGCTTAAGCATGTAAATAAACAATATGAATTCCTTACATAAATTTAGATTTAATGCATTAACCTATTTTCCCTAAAATTAGTAGAGGAAAACACAGAAGACAAGGTTTTATTTAAAGAAGTTGACTAGCAAAGTGTGGTACCAGTACAATTAATTTACAGGTTAAATTTGAGTTTTTTTTTCTGTCAGAAGTTTACTTAAACAAGTATTTGCCAGAGTTAAATGTGGCCTCCACTGGAAGTACAACAATAGCAGTTAAAGGTGTGTGATCAATTAGCCAGGTGGCAAGTAGAAATTAAGAGAGTAAATCTTCAGTATATTCAACAAGTTTTGTTAAGTAGGGGTTATGGGTCTTAGGAAACATATTTTCCCTGTTTTGTTCCTGTTCTTCACATTCTTGCTTTTATGTAGCTCGGTAAAGATATGCATTAAACGGAGATATTTGGAATGCGCTTAGTTTGCATTATGCCCAGTATACATTGTCAGCCTGAACGTAAGACACATGTAACTTAACAAATGCTACAAGGCACAAATTTCAAAGATCACTGTAACCTTCCCTTGTTACTACAAAGATGTTAAGATGAAAATAAAGGACAAGTAAACTTGCTACAAAAAAAGACCCCACTTCGCAGCCAACCTTCTCCACCAAACCCACCATTGTATTGCTCAACATAAATTAAATTGTTTCGAGCTACCTAACTTTTTCCATCTCTACCAACTTAAATTCACACACAATATCATCTTCTATCCTGACAGTTGCCCATCCCTCAAGGAACTCGTTGTTCCCTACTCATGCTCACGAAGTCTAAGATCTGCAGACAAACTTTCTCACAGTAAACAAACTAACAACACTCACGGTAAAGCCCTATTCTCAAATCAAATAGCCAAATTATGGAACTCTCTATCCATACCTCTCAACCTGGAAACATAAAAAATCTGGACAAGACCCATGAAAAATAGGTACACATCTGTACGCTGATTAACATCTAATTTGCGTACATAATTATGTAACCCCACCCACTCCAATGGAGTTGTGGGATACCAACTTTCGAATGCAAATTGAAGAACAGACAACTAAAACATGGCACCAGAGTCCCCCTGCAGCCATTCCAGTGTCCTGTTACCTGGCTATTTTGCCCCATTTGCCATAAACACTAATGTATGCATACTGCTTTACTTCTACAATGATTTGAATTTTATTTTTACATTTTACAGCATAACAATGCAGAAACACTAAAATACATCATCTGGTAAACAAAGCAATACTGTCTCACAATGAAAATAGGCTTGACATTAAACTTTGCCCTTGAAACTCACATTCATTTAAACAGCATTGAAACCCATACCACATCCAAAGAAAATGCATCTGGCCAGTGGTGGATAAAGATTACCTTTGGGCTGTTTTCAAATCATTGGCCCCTTGCACACAAAACAAGAAACATACATGTGTTCTTTTCTTTATACACCTTCCTGACTTTATAAAATTATATTCCTTGTATAATACAGCATACATGTTAGAGCGCATTTTAAAATTTATTGTTTGAACATTTTACCAGTAATCTGTACTGTAGGCAATGAAACAAAACACATGAACCAATAATGACAAAACTGCCCAATTCAGAACTTTTCCATCATAAAAGTCTGCTTCCACACCCACACTATAAATAGAATGACAGTAGTGTAAGCCATAGGCATCTTGCACAACGTCTCGCACTTATTTTCAATTTCATTTTTTTGGGGGGGAGAGGGGGACAAAAGGTCAAAAGCCAGGGACATATTTTAAACATTGCTTGTATAATTTTGTAAAGTTGCTAGAATAAAATGTTGTGCTACCATCGTGCATTTCACTGGCAGGTTAATTTGAACCCAGGACTCTATGCACTACATTCAGAACAACATACCACTATCCCAAATCAGCAGCTGCCTGAAAAATAGGAAGACTGAAACTTAATAGCCATCATTTAGTGAATTCATTTCTCACTTCTCAACATAGCTCTTAACCTCAACACAAAAAACATGGACAAACAACAAAGCCAATAATGGGGGAATACAAATTCAGTTCTCACTTCTCACTCACCATATCTCTGAACTGTTAGCACAAAAACAATAATAGGGGAATACAAATTGTGTGCTCACTTCTTATCATAGCTCTAAACTCTTAGCACAAAAAAATGTTCTTACTTCTCATCATAGCTCTCTCAACTCTTAGTACAAAAAAAACCTTCTGGACAAAGCTCAGAACATAACTTTCAACTGTTAGAGAAAACAAATGTCACTTCTCATCATAGCTCTCAACTCACTCAGAAATGGTGGTGGCTAGGGATAGTAGGCTCTTTTTACCCTGTACATAAAGGTACAGGGTTTGAGCCTGAATACCTCTAGCCACCAAGTGTATTGTATGGGGGCATTTTCACACACACACACACAAAGAGAGGCAGTGGTTTGTTTTGAAGTTTACATCGTTCATAGTTTCATAAGTAGGCTGTTGATCAGTATGAGCATTTGCATCCTAGCCAGTAAAGTCCCTGTAAGTGCTTACCCTTCATTAAGAGCAAATGTTAACACTGAATGTCTTTTTCTATGTGGGACAGATGAGGCAGACCAGGAATTTATTCATAGTTAGGCACTTACTCATCCAAGCTATATTTGAAGTGGGTAAAGGAGCTGCATTGTTTAACATAAAGAGAAGCCTGTTCCAGAGAAGAGGAATTCTTTGAGACAGATATCTTTCCCTTCAATGTGATCAGTTTATACTGCAGTTGGGATTTAGTTCTTTAAAGCAGGAGTCCATGGTGCTATTAGTTTTGCAAATACGTTGGTTGACAAAAGGGAGTGGATGAAATGGGACATTGTAGGCAATACTATATTTGATTTGTTTCAATAAGGTTTATTTTCAAAGCAGAATTTTTAATGTTTTCAAATCACCAGCATCACATTGTGATAATTTTTTGTTTGTCAAAAGTACATAACACACACACACACACACACACACACACACACACACACACACACACACACACACACACACACACACACACACACACACACACACACACACACACACACACACACACACACACACACACGTCATTCCTTACCTTGAGTAGTTATTTCTCTGTTGCTGCTCGGTCGGCTCGGCCCTCTTCTGTTCCCCATTTTGCTGCCATTAATCCTGGTCGGTCGGTCGGCTCGGCCCTCTTCTGTTCCCCATGTTGCTGCCATTAATCCTGGTCTGTCTGTCGGTCGACTCGGCCCTCTTCTGTTCCCCATGTTGCTGCCATTAATCCTCACTCATTTCAGTGCTCCTGGCTCGGCGAACTGCTGTATCAGCTTTGCGGCCCGCCAGCTTGCATTCCCACCGTTAACTTAATTCAGCCAGCCGGAAATGATGATGCGAGCTCCTTGAGCTCAATTCCGACTGGCTGGCAGCCTGACAGCACTGACGTCATTGCGCACGTGATGATGTCAGCTCCGACAGCCCGAAAATTTTAAAAAAGCAAAGAAAAATCGGAAATGAAGGGGTGCCACTCGGGAATCGTGGCACCCCTTCATTTGGACCCCAAAACTCGGTAAAAAACGAGTAATTTGGAACAGTTGGGAGGTATGTCTCTATCCCATACTCTCCAAAACACACCTTAATCTACCAATTTCAAACAACTTCTGTTTTAACATCCATCCAGGAAATGGCATTGCTTCTGTGCCAAACCTGACTGACAAGATATCTATAACTCTGTCAATACACTGTCTACTCATTACCTCATTTTTTCCCTCTCCTCAGTGTTTATTACTACTCAAAAAATATATAAAGGAAATCTCATTTGTTCATAACTATTATTTAATATGTACACAGTACTAATTTTATTTTTCTCAGTGACCTTCACTGAAATGTTTGTGTGTCCACTCCTTACCTCATTTTCTTGGGTCTATATTATAACATCGAAGTCTTACAACTTTGAATGTTATAATATCGAACCCAGTAGAGCAAACGCTGGAAATAGCGAAGCTGCAGAACACCGAATACTTTCCTAGGGAAAGTATTCAGTGTTCTGCATCTTCGCTATTTCCTCGACTGTGGAGCGAAGGTTACGGACTGGGTTAAGGTTAGTGTGCGAACGAAGGTGAGTGTGCGATTGGGCACAGGTTAGGTGAGTTAGGGTTAGGGCATGGGTCAGGTAAGTGTGCGATTGTGTGGACGTGAGGGTTAGGGTGGGGTAGGTGAGTTAGGGTTAGGGAGCGGGTAAGGTGAGTGTGCGATAGTGACAGACCTTAGGGTTAGGGTTGGGTAAGGTAAGTGGATAGCTAGTGGTGTATATATGGTTTAGTGTAGGGTTTTGTGAAGTGTGTGTGTGTGGATTATTTATTTTGGTGTGCTTGTGTTGTGTGTCATTTTGTCAGAACAGCGAATTCTTTCCCTGGGAAAAAATCCGCTATTTTGACTGTTCAGTTTTCTGGTGTTTCGCTCTACTGGGTTCGATATTATAACATTCGAAGTTGTAAGACTTCGTTGTTATAATATAGACCCATTTTCCCCACCTTCTCAGTGTATATTACTACTCAAAAATATATAAAGGAAATCTCATTTGTTCATAACTATTATTTAATATGTACACAGTACTAATTTTATTTTTCTCACAGTGATCTTCACTGAAATGTTTGTGTGTTTTTCTTTTTGAACCTGTACCTACTAGAAAACTGTATGGAATACTACTTTGTATAGACTGACTGGAAGATGTGTATTCTACATCTTACTGTATGTATACTATTATACTATCTAATTATTGTATTTTGCTTACATGTCTGTGGAGCTTTTCTCCCTGGGCCTCCACAGAAAATGGGCTTCTGGCCCAGTCGAACTTTCCCATTAAACAAATGTAAATAAATAAATAAATGTTTCCATGTAAAGTTATTCATCAGATTTGAAAAAAAAAAGAAAATAACTGTATACAAAATTAAAGTCTACCTTATTATGACTGCTACAAATGTAGTATTAAAGGTGGAGATGGAAAGTACTGCATAACCTGCCAGTTATTAGTATAGATGGTAGTAAAATGTTATTTTTTTCTCCACTTGGCCCATTTTGAGGTTTGATTCATCTCAGTGTAAGTCTATACAGGTTCCATTTTCTTCATTTTGTTCTCTTTTTCCCACCACTGGCAATTTAGCCCTCTTCTGTACTAGAAGCAACAGCTCCAAACAATTTCAACAACTAACATAGTAGAGTGGAATACCAAGTAAGGTGGTCACAGAAAACAGGCCAGATATAAATGTGCAATATCATACTTAAACAGTTTAATTTCAGAGACACAAAAAAAAGAACAGAAAACTCGAAGGTTTGGCAGGGAAGTGTTGCATTTCTTGCGCATTATAATTATATTATTAACCAGAGCACTATCATTTTTGCCTATTTTGCCCAAGCAGAAAACTCTTTTAACCACTGCACTTAATGCACTGTTACAACAAAGACACTTCAGAAAACAACCATTCAAATTGTTACAGCATACCTCAGCAATCAATAGCCCAACCAGTAGATCAGAGCTGTTACTCCATACCATGTATAATGTTCAATATTGACAGCAAATAAATTCAGGACTGAATTCTGCCCATAATAGCTGTTCAGATCCTTATTTAGAGAATATATAGCTTTGTTTGGTAAAGGATCCAGCGGTGAAGTAGTCAGTACAATGAGCATCCTTCATTCAGAATCCCCAAAGCAGTAGTGAGATATGTTGGACCAAGAATTTATAAAATGCTCCTTGTATTTGCAAAACTAAAATGCAGCAGCTGCAATATGACCAGTCATTTCATTTAACATTGACAAAGGAGGGTTGTAATTTTGGTCAATGCATTAGTACTACAGCAGTGTATAATAACATCATTGTCTAGGTAGTGATACTGTCAAAGGAAAAATATACTTTAAATACTATCAAAACACAGTAGGTTCAGGTTAAGGCACTTTAATCTTGCAGCAAGGAGACAAAAACGTGCTAATACAGAGTTTGTCTAACCAGAAACAGGAAATACATTCATTTTTATAGGTTATCAAATTAATCCTGTACTACCATGCTGACGTAACAGATTACCACCTTTTTATCATCATCTGCTGACCATCTTTCCCATGAATTTCTGCTGATTTATACAATTTTTGTGTGAAACTTCCTGAGGAAACAACATGGCCTTGGTTACTTTCAGTTAGATACTTGTTATGTTACATTCAAGATACTACGGCTAAATCAAGCACAATGCTAGCAGTTCATTTCTCTAATAATCCTTTGTCTACTTTATCTCTAAATTACTGCAGCTGCAGAGATTCCCATCCTCTGGACAAGGCTGTTTGTCTAGAATCATTACATTTATAATATAAAGCATTGTTCATTCATATGCTTCTGACCTAGCAGATAAACACCTGCTTCTCAAGTACATTTCCACAAGGCATAAACAAGAATATTGCTGTGCTAGCAGTTACTAGGTCAGAGGGCAACTTGTAAGTTTCAGAAAGCATGCTACAGTTTTCAAAAAGCATCTTTTTCAGTCTCATATGAAACTCAATTTGTATATAACACAGTGCATGAAAAATAGAATGAAAAGCATATTAAAAACACTTGATTATTAATTTGGCATTAAGCATACACACATTAATACATATTTTTCTAACATTTCCCTCCTGTTAATACTTTTTATTCTATTTTCAAAAAAGAATAAACAGCTTGCTTCTTTTCCTAACCTCTTCCATTCAGGATTTGCAGTTAAGAAAGTCATTCAGTTTAAACTTTTATGAAAGTGTTTCGCATTCTAGCAGCTCTTCAAATTCAGTACTTTGATACATAGTCTCAGATATGGATATATCTATGAATTCTTTAATTAATCTCTTCATGCAGGGGATTCTGCAACAAATACAAACTCCTATTAGGAGTAATCCTACCCCAATAGCAATCAATATGTTCATGAAAATGGAGCCCCACCCCCCGAAGGCATTCTGGAAAAACTCTGTCAGAGAGTTTGGGCCTGGTTTGGTCATGGCCGACACTTGCTGAATCACCTCAAGATGGTCATTAATCTCATGCTGATGGTCAGGAATGAACGCACAGCACTCTTCTTGGATTAAAGCGCAAGTTCCACCTCCCGCCACTAGGGTGAAGTCAAGAGCCATTCGGTTTTGGAGCACTACAGTTCTCATAGCATTCAGTTCATCAGTTATCAGTTCAAGGGCAGAAAAAGTCGCATTACTCATTATTTTGAGAAGTTTGGACAGTTTTTGCAGCTCTCATATTGATTTAACTCCACCATACATGGGTGATATACCTGCCCAGGATATAACAGCATCACTCAAGTCCATGTGCACAAGTTTGGTTCCCACATTACGATGGTCTTTCCACCCTGCTTCAATTCATCCCACTGGATTCTCAGGTTTCTTAACAGTCTTTTTGGTTACGTCTCGAGTATTTCGAATACTCCCCTGAGTCAAAACTGCAGTGTGTCGGATGGCCGGAACCAGGTACCCCAAAAAACAACTGCCAGACCAATTCTCAGGTAACCATTTATATGCCTTTTTACCACATACAAAATAACAGTCTTCTACCTTATTATTACTTTGTTACGAAATGACTGCCCTGCATGAAACATTTTCCTATCTATTACTGATAACTGTTTGAAAAGTACAGGCTTGTGTTGTACCTGATCAAGAGTCTTATGCATAGATTTCAAAAATGAGTCATAATCTGTACTACAAGATCCACTCAAATCATTTGGTTTTCTATAACATTTATACTGTACTGTAACATTACATTTACTCCATCCAACTTGGATGGTATCATTTTTATAGAAACATACAATTCCTTTTTGTGTCACAGGCAAATACAGTGCTACCTTATCTTGTGCTTTAATAGCGACTGTGTCAAAAACCAGATTTTCTCAGGTCTCATTGAACCCCAGGGGGATAGCAGTAATTAATAAACCCCCGTATGCTGTTGGTATGGTCGTACAGACCCAGCAGTTCGAAACATTAAAAGTCTCTGCATACACACGTGTAATTGCCTGATAAGTGTTAAAGTTCGGATGCCAGTCTATGTTTGGTTCATTACGTCTAATCAGTTCAACCTTTGTGGCAGGAAAAAGGAACGGCCACAACAAAAAGAACAGTGTGATCAATATTGCAATAAAAACAATCATACAAGTTTTCTGAGGTTGCTCAATGTCTCTACTCACTCTGTATCTGGCCATTTTGTTCTTGTTGTGCAACAGTAACAAAGTTTTTGTCCAGTTCAAAGTTTTTAACCAGTTTACAGTGCGTCAAATGAATCCAGGAAGCTTGCTCTGTGATCTTGACTGCACTGGGTGTTGACAGTAGTACCTGGTACTGACCTTCCCACTTCGGAGAACTCCAATTCTTCCGCTTCACAATCTTCACCCAGACCCAGGTTCCTGGGGCTACTGGTGCTTCCGGTTTCGATTGCTCTTTATCTGAAACAGAATTTAACTGCAAAAGTTTGTTATTCAAAAATCGCCTCATATATCCTGCAAGTGAACTGTCAGCCTCCTGCTCTGTAGACATGAGAGGTTTCCACTGAGGTGTATAATATGCCCTCCCAAACAAAGTTTCAAAAGGAGTTAATCCCTTCACATTTGAAACAGTTCTCATACACAACAGTGCTAAAGGCAAACAGTGCACCCAGTTTTTTTGTGTCTCTTCTATCAACTTCCTAAGTTTGTTCTTTAATACCCCATTATGTCTCTCTACTAGCCCTGCAGATTGGGGGTGATACGTACAGTGGTTCTTTAATGATATCCCAAAATAACGACTGAGTTGTTGAATTGTTTGGTTCACAAAATGTGTCCCGTTATCACTATAAATCTTTTCCGGTATACCAAATCTGGGTATAATTTCTTTAACGAGGACCTTTGCAAAAGTAGCTGCATCTGGATTTGTAGTTGGAAACACTTCTATCCATTTGGAAAACATGTCTATAATAACAAGGCAATACTTCTTATTTTCACATTTATTCAATTCTATGAAATCCATACAAATAGTATGGAACGGATATGGTGGTCTAGGAAAATTCCCTTGCTTAGGCTTCAACGCCCCTTGTGAATGATGCTTGTTACAAACATGGCATGATGCACAAAAATTTTTTGTATAATTTGTAAATCCGTAGGTTGTAAACACTCGATTCACTAACTGTACCATCCCCCCTGTTGAGACATGGCTCGGCCCATGACTCAACAATGCTGCATATCTAAACAAATTAGATGGCAAAATTGGTTTCTTTTCCTTGGAGATGTATAGTCCCTTTTCGAGGATTGCTCCTCGTTTTATCCACTTTTGTTTCTCAATATTTGTAGTAAGTGTCTGCATTGTTTTTAACATTTCTAAATCTAAAGTCTCTGAGGGTTGTAATTCCTCACTCAAAAGAAAAGTTTCTGTGGCTGAGGCTGCCTGCTTTGCAGCTGTATCAGCCCGTGCATTACCTTTTGAAATTCTATCCTGTTGTTTTGTATGAGCTACGCATTTGCAAATAGCTACTTTTTCAGGTAACTGAATTGAATCTAACAAGTCTAAAATAAGTTGCGCATGATTGATCGGTTTACCAGTAGATGTTATCATTCCTCTATTTTTCCACTGTTGCACAAAAACATGTACAGTAGAAAAAGCATACTGACTGTCAGTATAAATGTTCACTTTCTTACCTTTTGCTAAGGTACATGCCCTTGTTAAGGCAATCAATTCTGCTGCTTGTGCAGATAAGTTGTGTGGTAAAGATTTTGCTTCTAAAGTTTCAGTATCAGAAACGACTGCATACCCCACTAGGTTTTGTCCTGTATGACCCCTCCTGCATGAGCCGTCCACATAGCATGTCACCTCGGCATCATCCAAGGGAACATCAGTAAGGTCTTGTCTAGGTAATGTCTTTTGTTCAATCTCCTGCAGGCAGCAGTGTGGTTTGCCCCGCAGGGGTTGTAAGCAAAGTTGACGGATTCAAAGTTGTACATCGTTCAGTTGTCATATGAGGTTGGCTCAACAGTATGGTCATACAGGAAAGATGCCTAGCTGGAGAAAGATATGCTACTTTTTCTTGCAGTAAAATAATTGCAACTGCATGAGGCACTCTCAATGTGAGAGGGTGGAATAACACTACTGAGGCTGAAGCCTGCACTGCCATTGCAGCTGCAACTACTGCTTGTACACAGTGGGGCAAGGATCACACCACTGGGTCTAACTGTGATGAATAGTAAGCTATGGGGCGTTGTTTGTCCCTATGTTGCTGTGTCAATACTGATGTCATATACCCTTGCTTGCAATCTACAGTTTGTATAAACTGCTTGTTATAGTTTGGTAATCCTAAAACTAAGGATGATGCTATTAATTGTTTCAGCTTACAGAAAGCTGCTTCTGCTTCAGGTGTCCATTGTAATAAATCTTGTGCTGCCATCGGCTTCTTAAATATTAAATCGGCCAGTGAAGCAGATTCCAAAGCATAGTTCGGTATCCAACTCCGACAAAAATTAGTAGTTCCCAGGAAGGACATCATTTCCTTCTTGGTAGTTGGTCTAGGTGCTTGTAAAATTGCTGTTTTTCTGTCTTCATCTAATATTCTACCTTCCTTGGATATTACATATCCCAAGTACTTAACTTGTTTTCTCCAAAGCTGTAACTTGTCTTTATTTACTTTGTGACCTTGAGTAGCTAAGAATTGTAATAAAGTTATCGTGTCCTCCTTGCATTCTTGATGGGTGGGGGCTGCCAGCAGAATGTCGTCTACATAAAGTAGAATCTGACTACCTTTCGGTGGCATAAATCCCGCCAGGTTGCTTGCCATT
Source organism: Protopterus annectens (assembly GCF_019279795.1). Taxonomy (NCBI): domain Eukaryota; kingdom Metazoa; phylum Chordata; order Ceratodontiformes; family Protopteridae; genus Protopterus; species Protopterus annectens. The sequence goes on from NC_056739.1 coordinate 1,987,887,387, forward strand.
TCCTGTGCAAATATTGTTGGACTTTCACAACATCCCTGTGGTAATCTGGTATATGTGTACTGCTTTCCCTGAAATGTAAATGCAAACCAATATTGGTTGTCAGGGTGTATCGGTATTGAGAAAAATGCATTACTAATGTCTACCGCTGAAAAATATTTTTGTTTTGGTTTTAAATCATTCAGTAAGGTGTGTGGATCTGGCACCGTCGGTGCCCTGGGTATAACTGCATTATTTACAGCTTGTAAGTCTTGGACCATACGCCATTCCCTGTTTGCTTTTTTGACAGAAAATAAAGGTGTATTACATGGTGAATCAGGAGATTCTATTAAGACTCCTTCCTTAAGTAAGGCTGCTATGATAGGCTTGATTCCTACCTCTGCATCCTTTCTCAAGGGATACTGTCTTTTCTGGGGCCTAAAAGCTGACTTTGGCATTATGGTAACTGGTCCTGCTGTTCGTATAAGTCCTACATCTGATTTCCCTGTAGACAGCTGTCCATTGGCTGCTTTCACTAGTATATAATCTGATGATTCTGTATCTTCCAGTAGCTTGGAAGGGTGTATCAGGGTCAGTGAGGCCCCTGAGTCACACAAAAATGTAACTTCCCTCCCCTCTACCAGAAGCGTCACTTCCGGTTTTGTGTCTGCTAAGTAAAGCTCTAAGCTCAAAAGAGCTAGGTCTAAAATTTCATTTTTTTCTATGCCTGTGTATTCATATACATCCTCTACCCCTTGTGTCACATCCTCTACTCCTGCTATCACATTTTCACTTACCTTTCCCTGCTCACTCTCTTCCAATGATTCCTGACTATCATATAGTCATTCCTCATCCTCCTTATTTTCTGTAGTCTCCTTCTTGTTTAGCCTGCAATCCCTTGCTAAATGTCCTTTTTTTCCGCACTTAAAACACTCACCCTTTTTCTTTCTTTCCTCGAAATCTTATGAGCATTTGTCAGATTTTTTTATTTCCCTGGGTATTTTTCTTACCCTTTTTCCCAGTTTGTACTGCAAATACTTCTGACCCATCTTCTGCCAAAAATACTTGAGTTTTCTTTTTCTTTTTACTATTAAAATGTCTTTCTGCATGTCTAGCATATTCAAGTAATGGCTGTAATCTACTTGTTCGATGATCTACCATATGCTTTGTAATAAAGCTACTAATGGAAGTTATACTACCCTTTAAGAATACGTTCTTTAACTGTTGTTCATATGAGGAATCATGTGTCTGGTTTTCTGGTATCTGCATTCCGCAGTGATTATTAAAACACTCTAACAGTCTAGCATAATATCTATCAACTGTTTCACCTTCCTGTTGAATGCATTGATTAATGCAAGTCCAATCAGCCCTAGGCTTCCACTTTTCAGAGATTCGGTCTGTCAGACCTTTCACTCTGCCATCCAGTTCTGCATTAGTATGTGGGAGTGGTCTAAGTTGTGCGTCACGAGGATTCCAGTCGCCACTGATCATGTGCTAATCTGGACCCACAATTTGTCTAACTACTTTTTCTTCTTCCTCTCCATTTAAATGGTAACTTAATCTCATACCCTGTAAGTCTTCTAAAAATTTTCTAAAATTCACTTTTGGGTGGGGAATACCTTCCGTGGCTTTCCGGATATCTTCTGGTGTCCACAGTCTATAAACCAAAAGAGTCGGATCTTGTCCTGCCTGTCCTGCCTGAGGATTCGGTACTTCTATGAGCGGACACATCTCTTCTTCACTCATAGCCTGTGATGCTCTATTTAATTCATTTAATTCAATCTCCCTCCTCAAGTCGTGTGTTCGAGACCTAGTCTCGATAGGATCTCTGACAAACGACTGTGCTTTTGCAGGGACAGCTGGGTATAGTGGAGGTGGATCAGCTCGTCCACTCGCTTCATATTCTGGTAACAGAAGTGGAGGCGGTGAGAGAGGGGCCGCTGCTATTGCTAAGTTATTGTCTTCCTTGTCTAAGAACATTGTCTTTGAATTTTTAATTCTCTGCTCCATACGATTTGCTTCCTCAAGCCACCTATGCACCTGAGGGACTCCTAATTGTCTCTGCTTTTTTAATTGACCTTTCGCATCTATTTTTAACTGTTTTACAAGTTTCACAAGTGAAAGTTTATCTAAATTAGCCTCGAATTTATACTTATCGACCCATTTGGTGTAATATTTAACATTATCGGCACGCTGTAATTGCATATACTTCAAGTTTACTGTGAAATTGCACTGGGTAAAGAGATACAAATAAGCAGGTACACTACTTAAATATACCAACTCCGAGACTGCACTACAGTGCCGAAAATGGCAAACTACCAAAAGCGGCCAAGCAAATTCCTTTCTAGGGAAAGAATTCGCTTGCATGCCACTTCAATATTTTGCCATTTCAGCATTTACAGCTCGACCAAGTCGCATTCACTAACCTGCATCTTCGGTCAGCTGATAGGAACCCATCTATTCTTGAATGTGTGCCATGCTGATGAAAGTAATGTGTAAAGAATACTGTATTAGGATCAGCATATTCATTAATGTCTACGATATTAAAAGTCTCAGTAAAATCAGACAGCACCTTAGAAATTGCTGTTTTCTTTTGTGTTTCTAGCATCAAAGTCCTCATCATCTATAATACAATTAATGTCTCTTGCTATGATTCTTTCCCCTTTAACATGGTGTACAATGTCTTCTAAATGCTGCTTGGCTACACTGACACCTAATCCAGGTATCCAATAGATCCATTTATGGATATTGTTACTAAACAGAACATCCCTCTTTTGTCATAATATGCATTTCAAATTTTTGGCATTAAGATTGAATTTTTCCGTAGGACTGCCATTCCATTCTTCTTTTGTTTATAGTGCAAACTTACTAAAAGTGTATAGTTATTTGTGTTAATTTTATTTATGTCTTCACAAATAAGGTGTGTTTCTTGCAAAAAATAATCTCTGCATTAAACATCTTTAAATATTTTAAGAGACTTCCCCATTTATAATTATTATTGAGACCATTTACATTAATGGGAAATACATTTAGTTAAATTATTACCACTCAAACTGCTAGTCATGCAAATATATTCTAACTAATAAGCACAAAGATTTAAAGAGAATGACTTATTTTCATTTGATGTAGCAAAGTGGTTACAACTCATAGACACCCAATAAAAAGGAATTAAACAATAAACCTTAAAGTTTGAGACAAAAAAAACAACCCTCCTATGGAGAAACAAACTCCATCTTTGAATAGACTAGCCATTCAAGCATACCCTCTAACACCCCTCTGAGAGTCATTTCTCAGCCCAATTATCTATACATTCTGTCTAACAGAAAGAAGTTTGCTATGCCTATTAATATAAAACATTTCTCATAAAATTTGATTTTAAATCCAAGAAAAAACATTTAACATAGCCACATTACTATAGTAAGCATATTAATTTGATAATAAAGTAATGCAAGTTACAATGACTTCTTGTGTTTGCTTATAATAAACAATTGTCCTTTAGTCAAACCCCTTTTGATAAGAATGGATTAATACTTGTCATTCAGATTAATCTAACTAATCAGAAAAACAATTCAGATTTATAAAAATGAATAATAAGGTTCCATCACTCTAGTTAAACCCAGTGAAGCTGCTGCTATTATATTGTATAGTAGCACAGTCTGCTTCACATTAAGCTCTTTATTTTATATGATCTAATTACAACAATTTCCTGTCTATTTTCATTAGAATCAGATATATTGTGTCTCTTTTATAAGTTCACTAAATTACTTGTTAATAAATCTCTCGTTGCTTTTACTCTTATACAGATTTTGCAGTTTTGCATGTTATTAGGTAAATACCCCTTTAAGAAGCTGAGAAATTCAAACAACTCATTGTTAACCTTTAACCAGAGTGCTTACATTATGCCTGAGCCTTTCACTTCTGTTTTCAAGCCCTTGCATGGTCGCAAAGGGATTTTCAGCTTCTAAATATGCTTATGATGGAAAAAAAACATCTTGGGAACAAGAAAACAAGCTTTTCAGCTCACAATATCAGTGGGAAGCTGAGAAACAAATAAGTAAGCAATTTGAGTACTTCTAAATATGCATTGTGCTCGAGGAGTGCTTGAGAGCTTTTCCTCCTTTTAAATGGCTATTTGTAAAGCCCAAACATGCAAATTCAAGCTTACATTTACTTGAGACAAGTTTTTAACTGTTATAAGCCCTGTTCATTCCATATGAAAAAGAAAGACATTTATTTTCCTGTTTAAGCATGTAATAATTATATAATTAGTTAAACCATCAAACATTCATAGACAAAGATTTAAAAAACAGGCACAAATCTTCTGTTTCTTAAAGTTTAGAACTTGCTTAGAAATCTGTATTAAACTGTGGATTTACTTTATATCCTCGAAACACTGAAATATCGAAATTCAGAATATTGAGGCTATAAAGCCGAAACCATAAAACAGTGCAAACTCAGAACTGCAAAATTCAAACTCTCACACACAGGAGATTTTGAATTTCATGTCTCTACTACACACACACACACACACACACACACACACACATACTCACATACCATCCTCCCCACAGACAAACACAAGCTTTCTACTACATGAAAGCAGGGGGGCAAGCCACCCTGCACCCCCCTACATGAAAGCAGGGGGGCAAGCCACCCTGCACCCCCCACATACTCCTACTTAAATATTCTAACTCTGAGGTTGCATTACATACAAACACACACAAAACACCACCACACAAGCTACATTCTCCACGCAAATACACATCACAGCAGCAAAACACACTAACACACACCACAGCCCCTACCCAAAACCCTTCACACATACACACTTACCTGAATCCATAACCACAGTGAAACCTCAGAACTGTGAAATTCAAAACCTCCGGTATTTGAGGTTTTGCATTTCACACTTCTGGGGTTTTGCTCTTGTTAGGATTCCACTTTATGGGCTCGAAATACTGAATTTCGATATTTCAGTACTTCAAGCTTCTAAAGTGATTCCTAAACTTTATACTCAAATAAACATTTTAAATGTTCATTTAAGTGCTTTTTTTAAGCTGTAAATAACTCTGTGTCTACACTACACAGAAAAGCATGCAGCATGATGTGTTACTTAAAAGTTTTTGTTTTCTTTAAGCTTTTTCCCCCTTTCTTTTTTTAAAGTAACTTGTCTGAGACTATGACAGTAAAAACACTAACAAAAGGTATAAGCAGATAAAGCATTGTTCTGTTTCATGTATTACGCTATTGCTATTTACTATACTTTGAGAGATATTAGTTTTATGCAGATTTGCACAACCATTACCAAGCTGTTAAGTTAGTGACCTAGAGAGTTAATAAACAAGAATAAAATGTTTTTACCATTGTCCTTTTGGGATTGTAGTCCTTTATTTAAAAAGCGTTATTTTTGTTGTACATTTTAGGGAACTTTATAGATTTGCCATCTGAGTAAAGTGTGTCTCCCTTTAGATAATTTGTGTGTGGTATAAAAGGAAAAATATGTAAAATAATTATTAAAAGTTACTTGTCATTGAGTCTCTCCTTCTTTTTGTCTACTTTTTTCCATTCATTCTGCTCTGCTTGGCATTTTAGGTAAAAGCGGTCCAATCCATTTCTTATATTTTATTTAAAGTTTTGTTAGATGTTAAAAATGACAAAGCTGCATCCATGGTGTCAAAGGTTTTGCTCATCCGAGAAAAAGATTTTAAGTCTTGCAGGAAACAGTAAATTAACCTTAAAATGTCTCTTCTTCAATTCTTTTATTAAAAGCAAATATTCCTTTCTTTTAGAGTTTACCTCCTGTGTATAATCATTGTCAAATCTTACTATATTATCATGGTATTTGACAGGAGAGTTTGACCATGCAGATTTTAGCAACAGTTCCTTGTCCTGAGAAGATATAAATCTTACTGTTATTGATCTTGGACTTTTATTTGCTTTGGTGGAAGATGAAGAAACTGCCAGTGGCTATGGGCTCTTTCAATTCCTTAAGAAAAAGACTTAGGTAAATTCAGAACATTTGGAAGCCAGGATGTGAGAAAATTTACCATATTGTCTCCTTCAGTCTTTTTTGGTAGTCCATAAATACACAAGTTGTTTCTTACTGACCTATTTTCTAGGTCATCTAATTAGTTTTTTAGAAAAGTATTTTGTTTTGAGAGAGACTCAAGTTTTTTTTTCCATGAGTCTGCCTTCCATGTCATTTAGTATTTCGTCTATGTCAACAATCTGAGTCTTACTTTGCTTTATTAATTCTTGTAACTGTTCCATTTGTTTTGTGCATTTTTCTTTAAAAGAGTCAAGTTTTCTGTCCATTTTGTCAAACTTCAAAGATAAATCCTGCATGGTAGACAAAGTTTGTAGTTCTTTCTTCATTGTCTGGTCCTGTGAAGTGTTCTTTAGATAACTTATACCGTGAAGAAATCTGAGCCCTTTCTGTTTGAATTTTGACAAAAAATTAATAGAATTTAAACAAAATATTCCAATGTAGACTTTCAAGGACTGTAGTAAAAGTTAGTGGCTAAGTTTAAGAAGTTTAGGAACCTGTTTTATTTTTAATTTTCTGTCAGAAATATAACATAGTTAAGAGAGCTGAGAAAAAGTGCTGTCAACCTGTCAGCATCCTGGCCACACCCCACCCCACCCCTAGGAACAATAAACTTTTTGATAGCAGTACTGACTTTTCTTCACCTGCTAACAATTCCACTCACTGATATACATGTTCAGTTACTAAGTATCTTACATGAGGATGTCACAGGAGCATTATGATCATATCTCTTATATCAAGGTCATTAATTTGCAATTCCAGGCCAAAGTAAACCAATTATAGATCAGAAGTCAATCCAACCATGCAGCAAACAACTCAAGACTCATACAAGGCACAAGCTAAATATTCCCTCCAGTCAGAAATGGGGAAATTGTTTCACAATCTAAAGGCATGCAAGATAGCCTGAATGCAGAATGCAATTCACTTGTAAAACAAACATAATATGGATATTCCATTTATGATGTACCATTGTTATTAATATTTGTGTCTCTCATCCTTCTCTAACACATAAGACAAACAGGTGGGAGTTTCATTTAGATGCTTTAATACATAGAAATACAGCAGGATGAATAGCAGCATCGTAAAGTATGAACGAACTAGTTAACAGACAGACCTTACATACATACATGCTTACATCTCAATGGCTTACTACAAAATGGCAGTTAAGCTTGCACATGCTCAGTATTTATACATTTGTGCAAGCCCATGGATAGCTTTTTAAAAGTATATACACACTCATTGATCTACATCCTCCCTCTTAAAAAGATTGCCCTTTGAAAAAACAATATCAGAGTTAGACATGCATTATTATATACATTAGAAACAAAACACAGCATTCATGTCCAAGTTGCTTCATATCTGCTACAGGGTTTAGAAAAGTGACCATATCTTGTAACATAATAATCTGGACCAAATATAGCAACAGGGACAGTCTGCAGTGCACAAATCCTACCAGGAACTTCTAGATTTTTCATAGGAACAGGACTGTCCTTTGGAACTTCCTCTGGCAATGGAACACCAGACAACTCACTCTGAGATAAAGAGTCTTTCTCACAGGTTATGTGCTGTGGTATAGGCTCAGACAATGGTCTCAGATGCTTCCACTTCTGCCTAAAAACTGCTCCTTGTGATTCCACAGTGTATGATCTTGGCTCTGGACCAATATTCTTCATGACACCAATCCAATCATAACCTTTGGAAGTCTGCGTCCTCACCACTTCTCCTTCCCATAATGGATTGAGCGGTTTGCTGGTTTTATCATAGTAGGACTTCTGGGTTAAGTGCTTATTCAACAGATTGACTTTCACTAACCTGTTGTTCTTGACACATGGAACCAACAATTGACTACTAATTGGAAATGTGGTTCTGGTTTGTCTCAAAAGAAGTCTCTGAGCAGATGAACCAAGATGTTTATCACAAGGAACACTTCTGAGATTCAAGAGATTCAGGAAAACATCACTACTATTTTGTTATAACTTCTCCAGTAACTGTTTTGCACTTTGAACTGCATGTTCTGCTAAACCATTTAACTCGGGGTACTCTGGACTACTTGTAACATGAGTAAAGTCCCACTCTTCAGCAAATCTTTTGAACTGTTGGCGTTTGAACTGCATGCCATTGTCAGAAATAGTTTTGTGTGGAATACCATGTACTGCAAAATGATGCTTCATCTTAGTAATAACAGTACTGGATGCTAGGTTAGGACGTAGATTAATCATGAACCAACTGGAGTAAGAGTCTACTAACACCAAATAACGTTGACCATTCTACTTGAAAATTTCTGTGGCTACTGTCAACCAAGGTAGTTCCAGAATTTGATTAAACTGAAGTGGTTCCTTCTGTTGATATGACTTTTTACTATTACACATTGAACAAGATGAAATGTGCGCTCTCAATGTCTTGTGACATAGAAAGCCAAAATACTAGATCTCTTGCCCTTCTTTTGGTAGATTCAGTTCCTGGGTGACTACAATGCAAGATAGTAATGTACTCTGGTTGCAAAGACTTTGAAACAATTACTTTTGGTCCTTTCATAATGCTACCTTTGTCAGACAAAATCTCATCTCTGTATGGAAAATAAAGTTGCACTTCTTAAGGTAAACTAGTTTGCTTTGATGGTCATCCTTGATTGATAAAGTAGTTGAGCCTTTGTAAAACTGGATCTGTGGCTGTGTGATCTCTCAGCTCATCAAGACAGGTGGAAGAAATATTTCTCACTTCCATTACTTCAAAATCAAGGTTCTCATTCTCGTGCAGTTCTGTGGTGTTTCTGGGGAATCTGACAATGTATTAGCAAGATAAGGAAGTTTGTCTATCTCGTAGACAAGACTGAAATTAAACTTTTGCATTCTCAGCATTATACATTGCATTTGGGCTGGAGTTGAATGCATAGGCTTTCTCAAGATAGTGACTAAAGGCTGGTGGTTTGTTTCGATCTGGATAGGTCTACCATAAACATAATCATGGAACTTTGAACATGCAAACACAATTGCCAAAATATATTTTTCAATCTGGGCATACTGCATCTCAATTTGTGTAAGAGTTCTCAATGCATAGACAACAGGTTGATCCTCTTTTAGAATGACTGCACCAAGACCAAATTTCGAAGCATCACAGGAAAGTGTAACTGGCTTGTGAACATTATAGTATCTGAGTGTTGGTGGGCTAACAATTCTCTGTTTCAGGACTTCAACTGCTCTTTGGTGTTGCTGTAACCAAGACCAGGATACATCTTTACGTGTCGGCTCTCTAAGCGGTGCTAATAGTTGCCTCGGCTCTGGTATGAACTTGCCTAGGTAGTTGACCATGCCAAGAAAATGTTGCAGAGCTTGAATATTACCTGGTGCTGGTAACTCGAGAATGGCTGATTGCTTGGAAGGATGTGGTCATAAGCCTGAACTGGTAAATAAATAACCAACATAAGTGACTTCTTCTAGCCTGAATTTGCATTTCTGTAGATTGAACTTAAGATTCACTTGACATGCCCTTTCTAGAACTTTTCTGAGGTTTCTGTCATGTTCAATTTCATCATGACGTCCTACCAGTATGTCTGCTATGATTCCACAAGGATACCCAGAAAAAAATTGCTCCATTGCACGTTGAAAGACTTCACTTGCAGAATTTATCCCAAATAGCATTCTCAAAAATCTGTACCTGCCAAAGGGAGTACTGAACATAGTGAGCAATGATGATTTCTTATCAAGCTGAATTTGCCAAAATGAACTCTTTTCATCTAAGACAGAAAAATAGTGGCATTTGGCATCAAGGCTGCGACTTCTTCGACTGTGCCCATTGGATGATGAGGTCTTTTTAGTGCTTTGTTCAAATCTCATAGGTCAATACATATTCTGATGTCATCTGAACTTTTCTTATGAGCTACCACCATGGAAGATACCCATTCAGTTGGAGTTTCAACTAGACAAATCATGTCTTGTTGTACCATTTTATCCAGCTCTGCTTTGACTCTGTTCTGCATGGCTATTGGAACTTTACATGTTGGTCTGATAACTGGACTGACCTCTTGGTCTAATTTCATGGACTACACAACTAGAAGTTTGCCTAGTTTGTCTTTGAAAAGATCAGCATAGGTAAAAAAAATGTACTGGGAAAAATTAGAGTAGTGGTCTTTCAAGCTAACATGGTGGACTTCCTTGTAAACTGTCTCTGAGCCCTAATAATGACTGGAAGTGCCTCTGACCACATAAAATAACAAGTCGTAGCTTCTTCCCACAGAATAACATGAAAACACTACTGAGCTTTCAGTTTGAATTTCTTCACCTCCATAAGCAACAAGCTTTGCACACCTTGCCAAATCAAGCCTTTCACCATGACACACTCTAGCAAATGTTTCTGCCAACATAACATTGCACTTGGCACCTGTATCAACTATGAGCTCTATGAGTTTGCCATTTATCCGAATGGTACAAAATACTCCATTCTTTGCCCTTAAATCTACTGCATTGACTGCTTCATGAAGCACTGACACATCATTAACATGAGTAGGGCTGCCACTGTCTAACTGATCAACTCGTTTCTTAATGTGTTCCCTTTTAATGAAAGAATGTGGGCTTTTTGATTTGCAAAACCTTTTGAAATTATTCCATTTATTACATTTGTGGCATTGTTGACCAAAAGCTAAACACTTTTCCCTTTTAGATTCATGACTTCCCCCACAATTACGACAGTTGGCAATGAAACTAGGTTGGGGCCCATGCTTTGAATTTGCTGACTCACTCATGCTTTACTGAGACTGTGCAAACTCTGGAATTTGCTAGAAAGCTCTGGTAATTACCAGTGATGCTGCAGGGGTTACAGTTGCTGCCATGTGCTTGGGTCTGTTTCTTTTAACTATGTGCTACATACTATTAACATGATCTTTATCACTGTACCTTTTAGAACTGTTCTCATTTGTAAGCATATTTGTGTGCTTTTCTATGAGCTTGTATATCTGACAAATCTCAATGGCCTTATTCAAAGTTAAATTACTGTCACAAAGCAAAATCTTTCTCACACCATCATCTTTTAAATCACACACAAGTCTGTCCTTTATCAACTCATCCTTTAAATCACTAAATCTGCACATTTTAGCCTTATTTCTCAGGTTAGTTATATATTGGTTCATAGGTTCAAGAGTGTGTATTAGGTCAATGGCTCTTGAGCCTTTACAAGCCTAGCCCATAAAAGTGCCCTTGAATCATGCTGCCATTAGTTCATGGTGCCTCTATCAAGTAGAGCCACTGGAGTGATCCCCGGGGTGAACATTCTGTTTCCCCCTCCACACATCAAGATTTCTCTTGAAAAGGGCCAGTGAGATGCTCTGCTTGATATGTATGGGAAGTCTATTCCATAGAATGGGTAGTCTCTAAGTTATGAACCTGTCCCTCCAGCATGTTCTGTTGATTGTGGTAATGAGGATGAGGTCTCTGGAGCGTGTGGTGCCGAGGGATTTCTTTAGATGTAACATTTCTAAAAGAGCTGGGTCAGACACGGCTTTGTAAGTCAAGCAGAGATCGCCTCTTAATAGATGATTTGAGACAGAGAAAAGCTGGAGTTTTTTGAGTCTGTCCATGTAGGGCACATGTTTAAGGCCTAGGATCCTCTTCGTGAGGTACTTTTATGCTGTAAAAACTTCACTGGGCTTTTGATCCCTTGTGTAAAATAAGTGCCTTTCCATTGTAACAGTTGTCTGGGGTTACACATTTCTCTAAATTTACATTTTAAGCACTCTGGGTCTTCCCTTGACTCAGCTGGTAGAACTATATGACATTTTTTCCCCCTCTCCTGTATAGATAGTAGGTGCATACACAAATGAGCGTTCCCTTTCTCTGGCTTCTGACTCAGCTAAATTAAGTAGTACGCAGGGGTGTAGCTAGGATTTTCAAATTTGTACTGACAGCTCTCAAACTGCTACCCCCCTCCCCAGCCAAGCTACGGCCATTCTCGTAATTCATGATTCGCTCTTTTAGTGTCGATGAAGAGGCATTCGCTGTAATGCCTCTTCAGTAATATAATATAAATTCACTCAAACTCGGTTCCTTGAATTGAAAATTAACCCGAAATGTCAGTTCTTTGAAAAATGCAGCATGGTAGTTGGGGTAGAGACTTTATGCTTTTGTTTTCTGTAACTAAGGTACAGGTTTTGAGCTTGAGTAAATTACTAACCACCTGCTACCACTAACTAGGATGTTTCATTCACACACACACACCCCTACCTACCTCTTAGTGCAAGAAATATGGACCAAGCCTAAAATAAACAGGGACAGATATTAAATAATGTTCTCGTGAACTTAGAACGTTGCTAGAATAACAGTAGTTGTGCTAGTATGAATTTTTCTAAAGGACATGAAGTCTGAAGCTCAAATGTCTGTCATTATTTAGCAACTTCAGCCTTCAATGATTTTCTAGAAAATCACAAAATTTATGAGGAACAGACAAAAAATATGGGACAAAAATCTGGACATTCTGCAAAATGTGGACAGTTGAGAGGTATGCTACCTACCACACACACACACACACACACACACACACACACACACAACCTCTCAACCTCTTACAGCAACAAACTCATAAATAAAACTGAGGCAAAGGCCCAAAAATAAGGACATTTTTAAATATTGCTCTTATAAACTTAGAAAGATAATAGAATAGTAGTAGGTCTTGCATCAGTACGAATTTTCTGAAAGGTATGAAATCTGAAACTGAAATGTCTGCATTATTTTCTAACTTCAGTCTTTAACAATTTGCCACTAATTTGCCAGAAAACTGCAATTTTATGACAAACGGACCAAAAATGTGATGCAAAAATATAAAATTGCCAGGCAATACAGCTGGGAACCTGTCAAAGGAGGGACACCATTTTAATATGAGCACAGTTAACTTAGAGCAGCTGACAAAATTAGAGAATCTACATGCATTTCTGAAATAAAAGTAATGTATAACTCTGATCATTACAGTTATTTATAAAAGTAAAGTAAACCCTCCATGTTTTCTTCCAAAATTGCTATTTTGTAGAGGGATCATTAGGGGAAGAACAACATTTTGAGCCAAAATCAGGGACAGTTGAGGTTTGGCTATGCCTAATTCTATAAAGCAATTTATTTGCATGTACCTCTCAACCTGTTAATGCAATAAATCTGGACAAGGCCAAATATATGGAGGGAACATATAAACAGTACTAAAAATTGCTTTTGTATAAACTGGTACAGTTGATAGAACATGTCTTATTTTAGCATGCATTTTTCTGAAGGTTATAAAGTCTGAAACTAGTGTGTCATTATTTAGTGACTTAATTCCTAAATCATTTGCCAGAAAACCACAAATTGAGGAACAAACCAAAAATAAGAAGCAAAAAATCTATTCATTCTTTGAAAATCTGGACAGTTGGGAGGTATAGTTCAGCTGGGGCTGTCTAAGTTTGCCACCCTTCCCACTCACAAAACCATGGTCGAATGGAGCCTCCCCCTGCAGCCATTCCAATGATCCATTACTTTGCTATTTCACTCCATTTACCATAAACACTAATGTGCATACTGGTTTACTTCTATGATGATTTGAACTTCATTTGAAAGTTTTATTTTGCATTTTACAGCACAAACACTAAGACATCTGCTAAACAAACTTGGCATTAAAACTTCTCTGCCCTTGAAACTCACATTCATTGAAACAACATTAAAACCCACATTCAAAGAAAATACATTTTACCCGTGGCAGATAAAAATTAATTCTGGGCTGCTTTTAAATCATAGGCCCCTTGCATATGAAACATACGTGTGCTCTTTGATACACCTTCCTATTGCTTTGAACATTTTTCCAGTAAACAATGAAACAAAACTGCCCAATTCAGAACATTTCCATCATAAAAGTCTAGTCAAACTTCTACAGTCCACCATTATCAGTAAATAATATGCACAATCTCTGAAGTAGTAAAAAAAGTCATCTAAATAATTCCACGTTAAATAAATCTAACTAATGAAGAGGTTGCTGCTAGCAATCACCTTTATATTTCATGACTTCACCGAAAAATAAAGTGTCTGATGCCCCTGAGGAATAAATTGCCTAAATTACATTAATAATAAGCTAGTAATATTGCAATAGGAAATGGATGGCAAACTGATAACAGGCTCATAGTTAGTGTCTTAACTTTCAGTACAGCAGCATTCACCCCTTATGGGAGTAGAACCAACAACCTTCTGCATTAAAAGCAAGTACACAACATTTTGTGCTACTAGCAATGCGAGCCAACTTAGCATAATCAGCACTAAACTTCTCTTCCCCTGCAGCTCTCAGCTCCTTGTAAAATCTACGCAATACTCAACTACATCTCAACTTTGCAGCACAAGAAGTCTGGAAAAAGCCAAATTTATTGGGGTGGGTCAAAAGGACGAAAATCAGGAACACATTAAACATTGCTTGTATAATCTTGGAAAGCTGCTAGAATAAAATGCTGTGTTTCCATCATACATTTTACTGCCAAGGTCACTGTGCAAAATAGTCAGAACAACATACCACTATATGCCACATCACCTCCTTTGTGAAAGAGAGGAAGACTGAAGCTTAAATGGCTATCATTTAATGAATTCAGTTCTCACCATAGCTGTCAACCTCTTAGCACAAAACACCTGGGCAAACCCAGTAATGAGGGAATACAGCCCTCAAACATATTCAGTGAATTCAGTTCTTGCCATAGCTGTCAACCTTAGCACAAAAAACCTGGACTTAGCCAATAACAGGGTATTACAGTCCCAAAAATAAGGACAAATTTCAAATAGTCATAAACTTAAAAAAAAATTGCTATAAAAAAGGTTGTGGTACTATATATTTATTGCTAGAATAAAAAGTTGTTTTACTATGTATTTTCTGAAGAATATGAAGTCTGAAATTCAAATGCCTGTCAATTTTACTTCTGACGAAACAAAAACAATTTTCAGCAGAGGCCCAGGGAGAAATACTGTAGACACATGTCTTTGTAAAATGGCAGGACACCAGAGCAAATCCACACAAACACAGGGATAAGATGCAGACTCCACACAGAAGGCACCCCAGCCAAGAATCAAACCAAAAAACCTATAGCTGTGAGGCAACAATACTGCCACTGCACCATCAAATATGTAAGGAAGTAAACATTCAGAAACCTGAAGTCTGAAATTTAAATGCCTGTCAATTTGTTAATCAGGACAGCCTGACTTGGAACAAAAAAAAAAACAATTCTCAGCAGAGGCCCAGGAAAAAATAATGCAGACATGTCTTTGTAACATGGGAGGACACAAAAGCAAACCCACACAAACACAGGGAGAAGATACAGACCCCCCCCCACAAAGAAGGCACCCCAGCCAAGAACCAAACCCAAGAACCTACAGCTGTGAGGCATCAATGCTACGTTGCTACCACTGCACCATCAAATTTCAAGCATTGCAATATTTAAAAACCACAGATGTGAGGAATAGATCAGATCAAATATGAGGCAAAAATCTGCAATTTTTTTACAAATGGTGGTGGGTAGGGAATTCAGGTCTTTAACACCTGCATACAAGGTACAGGGTTCAAGCCTGAGGTATTCCCAACCACACCACCATGAGTAATCACCAGTACATCCCACCTGGGGCATTGTCACACACACACACACACACACACACACACATACACACACACACACACACACACACACACACACACACACACTTCATATTACTCACCAACCTTCAGTTGCAAGACCAATAAAGTCCTTGAAGTGAGGCCAACATAATGTGTAAATCCTCCTGCTCGGCCAACATAATGTGTACATCCTCCTGCTTGACCAACATAATGTCCTCCCGCTCGAAAAGCATTTGAACTGTCTGGAAATACATGCGCGGTGAGCTCCATTCCGACTGGCTGCCCTGATGAGCTGACGTCATCGTGCAGTAAAGCGCGAAAAAAAAACAAGTGAAACTTTAAAAACCTACCCCCCTTCTAAATAAGTTGTACTGAAATCAGTACAGTGCGTATGCCTCCCGACGTCCCTGGTAGTACGGTCATCTTTATCAGGAAAATACAGCCTGTATGAAAATGCCGTACTCTTGTTCAAACACTCTCTAGTTCTCAGCAATATCACTGTCAAACACAAGTGCACAGGGTTTTCCGAATCCATCTGCCAAGCCCACAAAGTATACACAAACACACTGAAAATATGGCCCTTGTAATTATGTAAGGACAAACTGTTCTGTGAGCTTGTAATAACATTCAAATGCACAATAAACTCTTCGAAGTACTGTACTTTGCAAAATATGCTGTGTAATGGATATATCCTGTGAAATATGCCCTGTAATGGCTGTATTTTGTGAAATAGCTTTACTGTAACACTGCACAAACATGCAAACACTTTCATATACTTTTGATAACTCGGATATCTTTGCTTAATATGAAAAATACTTGATTTACAAAAATGTGGTCGTTTCCTCTTATTTTATTCATTTTATGCAATTTGGCCTTCACTTCAAACATTTTCCATAGTAATTCAAATATTTTTACCAATATCATACATATCGGTTTATGCAAATATCATTTAGAACATTCTGTGTGCCTCGTTTTATATTATGTGAAAAGAAATAGTGCTGAGTAAGTTTTAATACCTAAAATTCTTTTCTGACCTGTTTTGCGAAGTTTGCACATTTTAGGGATGATTCACTCATGTATATTTCATCAGTGCCTAGCAAGTACCTTAAGTCATTTTACCCAAGCCGCCTTTGACTTCATGACCCCTGGATATACTGTTTTTGATTCTCTGTCCTTTAGACGCTCCACTTCTGGCTCCATGCCTTTTTACACATGCTACTTCTGACACCATTGTGCTCGTCCTTCTCTAACACATAAAACAAGCAGGTGGGGGGTTCCATTTAGATGCTTTAATACATGGAAACATCAGGATGGACAGCAGCATCATAAAGTATGAACAAACTAGTTAACAGACAGACCGTACATACATACATACATGCTTTTATCTCAAAGACTTACTACAAAATGGCAGTCAGGCTCGCACTTGCTCTGTATTTATACATTTGTGCAAGCCATTGGATAGCTTCTTAAAGGTATATGCATACACATTCATCTATGATTTCTTTAAAAAAATAAAAAATAAATGTTTACTGAAGCTTGAGTTTGCATGTGCAGAGGCACTTGCCAATATATCTAGTGAGTTTTGACAATATTTAGGCTATCATCATTACCCATATGCACTATATACATGTATACAGGAGGCTGAACTAAACATAGATTGGTTAGAGGAACTATGTAATAAGTAATACTACAATAGCCTCGCATAAAGCTGAATGTTTTAAGAAGGTAGTAAGTACTTGTTATAAACAGTAGAACAGAAGTATACATGTTGTCGTTGTTGTTATTTGTCTTTCGGCTTTCTCTCGGTAAGGGATCGCCACAGTGGACCTCCGGTCCGCTAATAATTGGCAGTAGATTTTTACAAAATGCAGAGGTGCCAGCTCAATGCCCAACCTTCAATGAAGGCATGCCCATTTAAGCACGCATATCTTTTGAATGCTACCCAACCGTGGGGAGGATATGCAGACTCCACAGAGAATGCACTCCCAAGCTAAGCCTCGAACGGGAGAACCTCTTGCTGTGAGGTAACAACGCTACCGCTGTACCACCACGGAATACTCCAGAACAGTAGTATACATGATGCACTAAAAAGATTCCATAGTGTGAGGACTAATTGATACTATTACAGAACACATCAGTTTTTTTTATTTGCTACACTGGGTGCTTCGTTCACCAGTGACAACACTTCCTGATATATAGCAGAATCAAAAGAATAAAAAGTTTGCATTTCAATATGCATTCTTGTCAATACAATTCATTCAGTGGTCCTCCACAAAAGACAATTTCATTAAGCTGCCAACAGATGCCTTATGAAATACAATGTTGTCTATTCAAAGCCAGCTATAAAACTGCCATGATGGTGGATAGTATCAGGCTTTTAACCAAAAGATAAAAGTAATCTTCACATATCTGATAGAAATATTATTTTGGTCTTGAGGACAGTCGCCCTTTACAAATACACATTATAGATCACCATCTCAGTGCTAAGGACTGGTTCTCAGCACTTCATTCAACACGGCTGAGTAGAATATCACAAGTGCCATTGGTAGATGTACTTTTTAAGGATGCACTGGTAAGGCCTACATCAGACTCTTTAATAAAATAATGTACTGAGTTACACAATCCCAACAAGCCATCATAATAAACCAAGTCCACTACACAAAATCAAGGCTTTGGGTATTAAGTGTTTTCTTTTGTATTTATGCTAATGAGAAATTGATGTAAATGGGTAAAAGTTAATATCTGTGCTAATGATTTAATGAATAATTTATTCATTAATTGATCACAGAATAAATAAATTTATCTAACTGTGTAACTGTGCTTGGTACAGCATACTAACTAATAATATTACAGAAATATTTTTTTAAAGTTTTGAATTAGATTATCAGGCTGTCCTGTATACACATGCAAATAATCATCATTCAGAGACAGCCACACAATATAAGCTGGTATATTGTTCCCTTAGCAGTCCTTTATGGTTCAATAAAACAGTTTAATGACCAGGCCATTTTAAGTAAAACATTTATCTTGTGTAGATATCATGCTGAAGTACAACAATAGCATCTTCCAGCTTACACTTTATTACCTGGTATTTTGAATAATAAATGATGCCTTTATGTAAATTTTGTTTTCTTCCTCTAGTTTTAACTGATTTTCCAATAATCCCTATTTATTGTGATTTACTTTCTCATTAACTATCACACTAAATGACTGAACATGATACTTCCGGGGATTCAATACAGCATACATGGTGATTTTTCACTGTGTTTGTGTCACGGCACACGGCCATGGGAAAATTTAAATTCTGTAAGCACCATGTATAGGGGTGCACCCCGACAGAAATGAGTTAAACACTGTGGCATGCTAATTGCTGCATAAGCAGCTGAATAGCATGCTAATCAACCCAAAGAACATAGTGGAGGAATTCAACAAGCTTAAAATGAACCATGTAGACTCTGTGCTGGTGTTTCAGCTGTATTCCAAAACATTTGTAATACAGCCACAGAAAGGCGTCTACACAGATAGACTGCAATGTAATAATTAGTTAAGTGCAGTATAATAAATACAGCAAATAGTTCACAGCAGTACCATTTATTATATTATAGCTGAGCAGTGGATGGACACTTGCTATAATTAAGTTAACCATTCACAGTTTCTTAAACTGCAGTATGAGAAAAATCAGTGCAACAAGATATAAAACAATGTAATAACTGTAATGCAATGGGTGCAACAGTTTCTTGAGCAGTGCATTTAAAAGAGAAACACAATTATTTGAAAAGAGCTATATGAAGGGAAAATACAGAGTAGTAGGTGATTATGTGAGAATGATAACACAGCTGTTTGACCAGAGCTGTCATGAAGGAAATATTTGTACAGTGCTGTAAGGAGGAAAATAGAATGCAGAAGGTATGGGCTTGTACAGAACTGACCCTAATATGCGACAGCAGGCTGGACACAACAAAATGAGAGTAACAAAAGCAACATAATTTTTTTCTTTGTGCCAGAACAGAAGTGCAGCTTTTCTCTACCAACCCTAAATGTACAGTATACATTGGAAGTAATGCAGGCCATACCTCTCAGACTCGTAGGGCAAGAAATCTGGACAAAGCCATAAATAATGGGGGGAGGCCCAAAAATAGGGACAATTTTTTAATATTGCTCTTACAAACTTAGAAAGTTAATAGAATAACAGTTTTTTTGTTAGCATGAATTTTCGTATGAAATCTGAAACTCAAATGTCTATCAATATTTTCTGACTTCAGTCTTTACTGATTTGGTGATGTTCTGCCATAAAATCAAAGTTTTATGAAAAATGGACCAAAAATATTAAACAAAATTCTGGACATTCTGTGAAAATTTGTACAGTTGAGCGGTATGATGCAGACAGGTAAAGGTATAAGTGTATGCTAATCAAAATAAATATAAAAAATGTTACATGTCAGCATATGCAATATGAAGCTGATGAAATACAGGCATATCCATCTAAAAAGCAGTACTCCTCTGTGCTGTGCATATATATCCCAAAGTAATATCCACCCTTCGGTGTTCAACATTTGACTCACCTTCAATTTCCCTAGCTTCACGGTTGTCAATGGTGCAGATTCAGGGCTGTCAGCATGGTGAAGATGCAAATGAGTTCTGAACTCATTAGAATAGCTAAATCCATAAAATTAGATCCATACAGGGATGTAAACATAGTGTAGGCACTCCCTCAGTGTTTGTGTTTATGGGATGACAACAGTGAATGCTTACATCAGGTGGTTGTGTCAGGTTAGACTTACAAAGTGTTACATCTAGGTCTGCCAAGGTTGGAAATGCAATTATGCCGTGCACAATTCACAGGTTCTGTTTCATTAACATCAAACTTACTCTTCATTTGTTGGCAAATTGTGTGTTTTATGTCAGGTTTTAGTATTATTTAGTATAAAAGAAAAAAAAAGAAAAGAAAACATAAAAAGGGAGAAATAATTGAAATGAGGAAAAGCAATCTATGACATATACACTAGAAAATGTTAGGACACGAGATATGTCTACATAGGTCTATATTTCAACTCTCAGTCCAATGCACCTTCAGAAAATAGGATGGGTACCTTATCCTTCTTTGTCACACAAACAGCTTTGCAGCAAAAAACTGATATCATTCTTCATGCAACCAACTGCAACATAATGTACACTGATATCAAACCATAAAATGTTATTTCCACATGTATTATTATATTATACTATATATTATTATATTATTATATTTTACTTAGTGATCACACAACCTATGACAGTTATTGCTTGCAAATATGTAGCTCTATCTTAACTTTCTGTGTTCCTGATCATTCATCAGTTATCTGACCAGTACTCTGAGACATGCAGTCTGTAAGCCATGTTATATCATTGGCCTTAAAATGTGTGAGGATATCGACTGGCAATAATATGATATGCATTTGCCAACAACTGAAGGACAGGTTAGATGGCACAAACAAGCATAGACTGCACTTTTGGGGTGGGAGCAAAGCTAAGTTACTGTTTTGGCACATACAAGCACAGACTATTCTTTTTTGGGGGGAAATGTGAGTTACTTTTATGGCGCATACAAGGGTGCAACTGTTCTGTTGATGGGGGAAACAAAGTTGAGTTACTGTTATGGCACATACAAGCATAGACTGCTCTTTTAAGAGGGAAAGGATGGGTTACTATTATGGCACATACAAGCATAGATTGTTCTTTTGGGGGAAGCAAAGGTGAGTTACTCTTATGGGGCAAACAAAAATGGACTGTTCTTTATGGGGGGAGCAAAGGTGAGTTACTCTTATGGCACAAACAAGAATGAACTGTTCATTTGGGGAGGAGCAAAGGTGATTTACTGTTGTGGCACATACAAGGGTACAACTGTCCTGTTGGGGGGGGGGCACAGCTGAGTTAATGTTATGGCACAAACAAGAATGGACTGTTCTTTTGGTTGGGGGGCATAGATGAGTTACTATTATGGCACAAACAAGGGCATGTTGTCTTGTTGTTCTCCTTGTTTTGCATCCTGTCTGTTGTTTGGTCTTGTGAGGGTTGTAAAGTCAGAAACTGCAATGTGTATCATTACTTTCTAGCTTCTCTCATCAATGATATTCCAGTACAAATATGTGGTGCTAAACTGAGGGCATGCAGTGATCATCAGTACTTTTGAGAGATATGACTGTGTGAATCTTTGATGCCCAAGGCCCACTACTTACTAATGGACACATATAAGTCAAATACATCTCTGTGGTCACATGTTACAGTAATGTTTCTACAAATCTTCCACCTTTTACTTCCTTACTGTAACAAGTGATATGCCATAATATTATTAAACAATAAAACTCCAGGTGCAGGACTTACCTTGTAAATGCAGCAGTTGCCACAGTGTTAGTCCAGGGCTGACACTGTCTGATGCAAGCAACACACAGCCAATACATGGGGAGGTAACAGCTGTGTGAGTTGCATGGCATCAATATTACTACATGTATGTGAGTAGGAGGAAGATTCTGGCACCTAGGTGGTGAGTGAGTGTGCTATGCATGATCTCTTAGCCAATGCAAGGGCATACTGAGCACACCTATGTCTGTCTACACCCACAGCATCTGGTAGTTCCCCCTCTAACTCCTCATCTGCCTGTGGCTGTGGTGATTTTGGCATTGGTGGTGTGATGTGTGCCCTTCCATTTATTGATCCTGCTGCAGCTGTCTCCTCAGGATTATGCTGTGTAGCATTGCACATACTGTGACGAGTTCTGTACAGTACATGTCCCTGGATTGTACTGCAGGTATACCTCTCTATCTCTTACTGCAAGAAATCTGGACAAAGCCTGACAAAATGGGGGACAAAGGCCCAAAAATAGGGATAAATTTTAAATACTGCTCTTATAAACTTAGAAAGTTGCTAAAATAACAGGATTTCTGATACCATACATTTTCTGAAGGATATGAAGGCTGAAACTAAAATGATTGGCATTATTTATTGACTTTAATCTTTTAATGATCCCAGTAATGTGTCAAAAAACACAGTTTCTATGAGGAACAGAACAAATATGAGGCTAAAATCTGAACATTACATGAAAATCTGTACAGCTGAAAGTTATGACTGCAGGGCTCTCCCAGATGTATCTAGGCTTTGAAACTGTGACTTTAGCAGCTCTATGACATTTCTGATTTGAGCATGTGCCTCATTATGGCATTCTTCTGTGGGTGTCTATGCATTTTGGATGTGTGTCATCAGCCATTGTTCCAGTGCATAGCCTGCATCCCCCAGGTGATGTCTCTGTGGAATATCCTTCCTAGCAAACATCTGGTACAGTTGGGAGGTGTGCCAGATATGTGAGTCATGGTAACTACCAGGGTTGCCAGCACACATGTTTAAGATGATTCTTTTGGCAATACACAAAACATGGTATTTGAAATAGTGGTAACCCTTTCTGTTAATGTTGCCCAGGTGGTGCCTTCTATGGAATTCAGTCCTGCATGGTAGTGCGCTACCTGGTAGAACTGTTGCATATATCTGGACCTCTTCTCAGACCTATGGGGAAAATATATGTGCTCACTGGCATGTTGGAGCATAGCATCCAAACATTTATGAAGGATCCAGGATGCTGATGCCTGTGACACCACCAGCATGTCCCCTGTTGGTCTCTGAAAGGTATTCTAAGGGCTACGCATACGTTAGTTTCCACACAGATGGGTTCCCCTTTGGTTGGCTCTGGCTCTGACTTGAGGGCGACAGAGGTCACAGAGTTCTTGTAGTGAGTTCTTATCCATCCTGTAGCTCTCTACAATTTCCATGTCATATAGGTTGTGATAAGTTGAAAGTGGCCTGGAAACTCTACTCTTTCTCGACCTAGGCCTATTGGCAGTAGCAGCAGGATTGGCTTCAGCCTCTAGCAAAGGGCTTCTTAAACTTTTTCCAGTTGTGACCCAATTTTTGCAAGAAAAAAGTTTACATGACCTCGGATATATAGGTCAACTCCCCCCACCCCACCCCCACTCAGCCATTCCAGTATGGCATTACTTAACTATTTCTCTCCAGTTGCCATAAACACTGTTCAAAACTCTCAGTGCACACACAGTTTTCTGCTTTACTTATATAGTGATTACAGATATTTGAATTTAATTTGAAACTTTTATTTCAAGTTTTATTGCACAAATGCTGACAGACATTAGCTAAACAAAGCAATACATTTTCACAATGAAAACAGGCAACATTAAAACTTCTCTGCCTTTGAAACTCACATGCAATACAGCCTCACAATGAAAACAGACTTAGCATTAAAACTTTCTTAAATTAAAATTATTTGCCTTTTGAGCTCACACTCACTGAAACAACATTGAAACCCACATTCAAAGAAAATGCATCTAGCCAGTGGCATATTAAACTTACCTTTGGGTATCATAAGCCCCCTGCCCAGATTTTAGGACCATGCAAAAGTTCTTTAATTCACCTTCCTGATTATAAATTATAATATATAGTAATTGAATCATATCCCTTGTAAAATACAGCACCATTTGTTAGAGCGTGTTTTACATTTATAGTTTTGAACATTTTTCCAGTAAGTAATGAAACAAAACATATG
This sequence comes from Protopterus annectens, assembly GCF_019279795.1. Taxonomy (NCBI): domain Eukaryota; kingdom Metazoa; phylum Chordata; order Ceratodontiformes; family Protopteridae; genus Protopterus; species Protopterus annectens. Next base: position 1,987,911,584 of record NC_056739.1, read on the forward strand.
AAATAGTGACAAAACTGCCCACTTCAAAATATTTCAGTCATAAAAGGCCACTCAGATGTCTGTCATTACAATCCACCAATATCAGTCAATATGTACAATCCCTGCAGAAGTAAAAGTCATCTGAATAATTCCACATTAAAGAGATCTGTAACTAATGAAAAGGTTGCTGCTAGCAAACAGCTTTATATTTCAATGTTTCATGTACAAATTCAGTGCCTGCTGCACTTAAAGAACAAATTGCCTATATTACATTAAAAATGGTAAGACGGTAATATTGCAATAGGACAGAGAATGAATTGCAACAGACTCATAGTTACTAGGCATCTCATCCAAAGGAGGACATACTCAGGACTGCAGCACCCCACCCCCTTCAACTGCAATCAATCCATCTACATGTTGTGGGAGTAGAACACACAAGAGCCATCTGCATCAAGATACAACCATGCTACCTGTTATGCTACTAACACTGCCTTAAAATTCTATACCACTATAGTGAAACCATTTGCTAAACAAAACAATTGCACATTGTAAATAGACTTGACATGAGCAGCAGTAAACTTCTCTTCCCTTGAAGCTCACAATTCTTTAAAAATGCACTTGAAACTAAATTCCTTGAAAAATGCACCTGAAAGTCAGTTCCTTGAAAAATGCAAGTTGGGGTAAGATTCAAGCTCTTATTTCCTGTAACTAAGGTAAAGGGTTTGAGCCTAAGCAAATTACTAACCACCTACTAACCCTAACTAGGACATTTCACTCTCTCACACACACACCTCAACCTCTTAGCGCAAGCCCTTTTCAAGAGAAATCTAGATGAGTGGATGGGAAATAGAAAATTCACCCCAGGGATCACTCCAGTGGCTCTAATTGATATAGGGACTGGGAACTAATGTCGGGCGGCATGATGCCAGGGCACTTCTATGGACTAGACTTGTAAAGGCTCTGCCATTAGCCTAGTACACACCTATGAACCTATGAAGAAATCTGGACAAAGCCTGTCATAATGGGGGGGGGGTCAAAAGCCCAAAACTAGGGACACATTTTAAATATTGCTCTTATAAACTTAGAAAGTTGCTAGAATAAAAGGATTTGTGTTGGAATGCATTTTCTGAAGGATGTGAAGACTGAAACTCAAATGTATGTCATTATTTAGTAACTTTAATCCTTATCATCCCAGTGATTTGTCAAAAAAAGACAATTTTTATGAGGAACAAACCAAAAGGCAAAACTATGGACATTCTGTAAAAATCTGTACAGCTGAGAGGTACACACATACACCCCCTATACATCTCAACCTCTTAGACTTACAGCAAGAAATCTGAACAAAGCAACAAATAATGGGAGGACAAAGGCCCACAAATAGGGACACCTTTTAAATATTGCTCTTACAAATTTCAACCTTAAAATGTTGATAGGACAACAGGCTTTGCATTAGTATGGATTTTCTGAAGGACATGAAGTCTAAAGCTCAAATGTCTGCCATTATTTTCTGACTTCAGTCCTCAGTGATTTGCCAGGGATTTGCCAGAAAAACAAAATTTTATGAGAAACAGACAAAAATATGAGGCAAAAATCTGGACATTCTGTGAAAATATGGACAATTGCGAGATATGACCCCCAGTACTTCCCTCTTATACACACATACCCCTACCTCCCTCTTACACACACACATACACCCCACATACCTACTTCTTACACACACCCTTTCATACCTACTTCTTACACCACACACCTCTTAAACATGTAAAAACTCACACACACCTACCTCTCACTTGTCTGTTCATGGTCCGCAGTCCAAACATCTTCTGGAATTCAAATTCTGCACCCGTGGAAGACAAAGATGTAAGCAATCTGGGCCACAGATCCAACAACTGTTTGTGGCCTGTTTTCGTCTTCTCCGTCTGTGCGACCAGATGTAAAGGGAGTTCTTAAAGAAGAACGCCCTTAAAAAAAACATAATTTTTTTTTTAATTAAAAGAAAATTAATCTCCTGGCAAGGGGACCTTCTCCCAACCAGCGTGGGCAGTCAATGCCACAGTGATCCCCATCATTGAGTTATGCAGCCCCATATGGGTTCATGACCCATAGTTTAAGAAGCCCTGCTCTAGCACATACAAATGGATTAAAGCAACAGCAGCCACTAACATTCTGTCTGTGTAGACTTTCAGTGTCTGTACTCCTAAAGTGTTGACATCTGCAGGAAAAACCAGCATGGAGTCTACGTGGATGCTTTATAGCTTATTGAATAGCTCCACTGTGTTGGATTGGTTGATTAGCATACAATTCGACTGCTTATGCTATAATTCACATCTATGAAACACAAAGACAGATGCAATCCATTAATAATCTACATCATTATAAAAAGGCAAATGTGTAGCTGGCCAAATTGAAGGTGAGGAGAGTTGTATATGTTTGGAAGACTGCAAAAACACTTTTACTTCAGGATATCTCTGCACAGAGGTGTACTGAACTTCAGCAGGTATGCTCCCATTTTGTCACCTTCATACTGCATATGCTGGAATGTATTTAAGAATAGTGTGAAGCAAAGGCTTTTACACACTTTATCTGTATGCATCAGTTAGAAGTATACTGATGTCATGGGCCTGTTTGTCAAGCATTTCAGAGGTACACTTGGTCGCCAATACATGAAAATGGAATGCTGTATGCTAAATATGTACAAATGTGTCAGGGACAGGTCCTTTGATAGCACTTTTAGCATTTGAAAGAGGCATAGCTCTCAGCCTTCCATCTCCAAAATGGGGAACACACCCTCATAATGTGGAACAAATTGGCAAAATGTGAAACACAATCTAATGGCTTACTAACAATTTCAACTAGGAAGGTCATAGGATGGTTAAAATATGTTGGTTTTACTTATAAAGAATTCCTTTTAATAAATTAATATGATTAATTTATATTTACCATGGATTTCACTTAAAAAAATTCCTAACACTGGATGTGTGACAGAGTCTTTCAATGTGGAACTTTGAAGAAGAGGAACATGAACTTTTTAAGACCCCAAATGAGGTACATTCCTCATAATGAGGTATACTTGAGAGGTATGGAAAGAGGTTTTGTAAACCAAATGTGTAATTGTCCTGTTCTTTTGTGTGGGGGGGGGAGCAAGGATGAGTTACTGTTATGGCACAAACAAGACTAGACTATTGTCTTGGAGGAGGAGCAAAAGGTGAGTTACTGTTATGGCACAAACAAGGATATGTTACTCTTGTTACTCTCCTTGTTTTGTATCCTGTCTGTTATTAGTATTTCACATCTCTAGACTGTGTTATGTTTCTCCAGTGTGTAATACTGACTATCAGCCTTTTCTGTTTTATCTGGAAACAGTTATTTTGTAGTTATGTGATACTTACATGTATTATACTTCTGTTGTCCTTTAGGACACTTACAAGTATGTCATTCAGGCATGTCAATCCAAGGAGACCCCCCCCCTCCTTCACTGATGTTGAAAACCAAGTCATAATTGATGGGTTTAGGCAACATGTTACTTTTCTTCTGGAAAGAAAACAGGGAGATATGGCCTGTAGGATATGAATATGGCAGCAGATTGTTCATGATGTTAATGCTGTGGACTGCCATAGCATAACATATGAACAGGTGTGCCACAGGGCCACTGACATGATAACATCTGCAAGGAGGTAAGCAGCTGCAGTGGGCCATGACCAAATGGTTACCAGGGAAAGGCCTGCTAGGGAACCACCACTAACCCCCAGTGAAGAGTTCTTACCAATCTCAAAGATCCAAACAGCTCCCAGGAGACTGCAGTACAGTATGTCCTGGATGTGGGTACAACACCTTTTGAAACAGAAACACATCCCAGGAGGAGCTTCCAGGTAAGATTTGATATCTCAAAAATTGAATACTGGTATATAGTAAAACAATTGAAATGAATAAGTTAATTCTGTATCACGTCTTTTTGGGGGGATTGAAGATTATTACAGTTATAAGCTTAGTCTGGAGTTGTCAGGTTCTTATTCAAAGTACTGTTAATGCACATATACATGGTTATCTGTATCACCCCATGTGTTACTGTTAATTGTGATGATGTTGCACTTACCTCTTGCTTAACTTCTTCCATGACTGTCTAGAGTACAGCACAGTATGTCATCTGCAGATGGCAAGCCAAATATTTTTATGTCAGCACTGCTGAGCAATTTAAAGAAATATTGTAGTTTGTGATATTGCTCTCAGGCCTGTTGGTGTGTATTGCTGTACTGTCTGTAATAGTGGCAGCACTGTTAGTTTGTAAGCATATATTACACTATAGTAGTGCAGGTATTAATGCATTCCTGTCTTTCTTGCTTTTTATCACAGGTGATCATTAGCTTGGGAGTGTGAGCCCTGTACCACCTGATGCCAGTGTATCCACAGATCTGATGATGAAGATGGTGGCCAAACTGAAGCACAGTCGGGGGGTGCAGAGGTTGAATCTGACACACAGGCTGACATAAACCCATCCCCTGCATTTCCATCAGACACAGCCAGTAGGCCTATGCCTACTCAGTCCACTGAGCCCACAGATATTGAACAGGTGGAAGGTGAAGACATTGATTAGGGAAGTGTGGCTACTATGGCTTCAATGCCCATTGAGCCAAAGTGTGGGTAAGGTGCCACACAGGAGGATTGATAGGGGTGCTCAGAGGGGGACTGCTGTCCCTCTTCCACCTGGTGCAGGTGTCACTTCCTGTGCCACTCAATGTATGTTTAGGCACAGCCACATTCCCATAGGCGCTCCTGACAAATGCTCATGGTTGTAGATGTGGCGCAGTCTGACATGCATGACTGCCTCTGCTGTGTTGCCGATTCACTGGATTGGATAAATGACACATTGGAATGAGTGGCCTCTGTGATGGACTGTGGGGTGTCTGGCATGGAACAAGAGGTGTCTGTGATGAAACATCTGCTGGGAGGGGAAGGGCATCCTTTTGGGTGTAGGTCAGCCACATCATCTACTATCAGCCAATATGGCCATGATTGATCACACTCCTAATATGGCAGTAGTTCCACTGCTCTGTCAGTGAGTCTGCTGTCCACACCCAGATGTGGGAGGATATGGGGTCATGATCCTAGGCATCCCTGTGAATGGAGCTCATCCAGTAGACATCAGTCACATTCAGGTAGCAACACTGCATCTGACCATGGGCGTGGATGTGCCAGTGCAACTCCTGGCAGAGCCAGTTCTCTTTGTCTGGGATGACAATGATGAACTGCCACCTCTACTATGCATTGTTCACACCTGTCCTACAGACCAAGATGTAGAGCTAGCACAGAGCTTGGCTTTGTTCATGCAGATAGTCACACACCAATTTCACCTGGAGGATCTCTGCAGACACACACACACACAACAGTTACTCAGTTTGTGTCACTGACCATTTGTTGTTGTATCCCAATGTCTACCTTCATCTCCTTCCTACTCACACACACTCACTGTCCTTCTTTGTCAGTCTAGGCTTCCTGTCTTCTCCCAACAACATCCCGTGCAAGTGATGATAACTGTGCCATATTTCTCTTTTCTATCTTTTGGATTCAGGAATACAAAAACTGTGTCTGATGCTCAGGGTGCATAGCTAACTTAGTGCTTAGTATATCTACATTTGTGTTGTTAAATTGGTCATTGTACCTTTGACTTATATTGGCCTTGGAAAGTTAGACAGTTGATATCATCAAAATTTCACAATGTTATAGTGAATGCTCTTGGTGGGTGTTGAGGTCAGGAACTGCAATGTGTATCACTTTCTAACTTCCCTCTTTAATGATCTTCCAAGACAAATGTATAGTGCATGTCATATGTCACGCCATCATATTCAGATCTTCGGATTGTATGACAGCACTACAATCAAAACCCATCAGAACAGTAATGCAGTATAATGCTCTCTCTTGCATGTACTTCTACAGGCACATGCAGCATCTGTAGAGGCCACAAGACATTCTCTGGAAGATAACACAGGGTCTACAAATCATACCATGTTGTATGTGGATATATTAAAAGCCATGTCACTGTCTTCTCTCTAGTATAGGATGAGGTTATGTCTGCCTGGCCTCCAAGACAGTGTCTGACCATGCCCTGGTGGGATGACTGCATATCCAAAAATCTGATGTAGCTGATGACATCAGCAGTGTCTATTGAGAATATGCTGCTGTAAAAGGCTCTCTGTAATGTCAAGCAACAACAGATGCACACACCCATACACAGCTGACTGAGAATAGAAATTCTACCTATCTAAGATACACAGATTGCAGAACACAGTACTTAATGCAAGTGCCATGGCACAAGTCTGACTTTTGCATGACTGCAGTTGAACTTATAGTACAGGACATCAGCAGGACATGTGTGAGACATGACGTTGGTGGAACTGCACAGGTTAATAACTTCATAGGTTCATATGAGGCTACTACCATAATGGCCCTAGGTTCATAAGTTCATAGGAGGGTACTAGGCTAAAACCTCTAGGGCCTTTTCAAGTACCCCTGCTAATTATGATATACATAGTACCCCCCAAGCTCAAACACACTGCTGTGAGACCTGGGAACACATGTTATAGCAATCTGCACTTTTATCACTATGTGCCCATAGTGGTGACACACAATCTGCATTACGCACATCATACATATGGACATCACATCCAAGACCAGAGTAGTCATACCTCTGCTGTACTCTGCTCTTATCACACCAATAATGGAGTACAATGCTCACATCTCTCTGTACCTCACTAGACACCTGCAGCAATTTCAGAGAACATAGGGTTGTGCCTGGGAGACTCCCATGCCTCCAAACATGACATACATGGAAAAACTGACATACCTGCCACTGTACTCGGTATCATGCAGGGTGCTAAGAGGTGACCTATGGTTGCCCTGTAGAGCAGTCTCAGATGCTGTCCTTCTCGAAATGGGCATCTGCAATTCAATGGGGCAACTGTAATTTGCCCCAGGGTTCTTGGCCTACCCTGTGGCATAAACACAACATGTTGGGGAGACAGATATATTCCACAGCAATTCACACTCCTCTGTAATAAACTCCTACTGCATGAGAAACAGTGCTCTTTAATGACCCTGTTCAAGCACAACATTGACTACTGGTTGGGTGATTGTAAAGTCCCCTCCTGGCTGGCACCTATGTCCCTCATGGACAGGGCCAGTTGATGCTGCTCACAAACATGCCCTGCTAAAAACAACCATCCAACTATGCTCAGTAATGGTGCTTGTATTTTACACAGCTAGGCTTCTAAATACCCTAGTGCTATTAGGCTAGTAGCCTCATATGAACCTATGAAGCTATGTGTCTATGTAGGCCTCACAACCTGTTGTGAACCATATGGCCTACTAATGTCATCTACTATAAGTACACCTGCACTCCTATATAAATCAGACTTGTGCAGTGGTGCTTGTGTTATGTACTGTGTTCTGTACTCTGTGTACTTAGGTAGGGGTTCTGTTCTCACTGCAGTTGACTCATGTGGGTGTTTGTGTGTGCCTAGACAGCAGTGCATACATATGCATCCTACAGTTACTTCTCTAATTACATGGATTGCCAGAATGTTGATGCTTGCTCATTGCTACACATCCATTTCATACAGGCCTCCCAACCTCTTGTCTCCCACATGGCCTGCTGATGTCATCTACAATAAATTCACATGCACTCCTGTGTAAAACAGACTTCAGATATGAGGCTTGTGTTACGTACTGTGTTCTGTAGCCTGTGTACTTTGATAGGTAGGGTTCTGTTCTTACTTCAGTAGACTGGGTGCTTGTCTATCCTATAGTTGCTTCTCTACCATGCAGTTGCTTCCCTACTGCTATGCAATGTTAGTATTTTGATACTTGCTCATGCTGACACATCTATTTCATACAGGCCTTCCAACCTTTTGTCTTCCACATGGCCTGCTGATGTCATCTACTATTAGTTCACCTGCACTCCTGTATAAGTCATACTTGAGCTGTGGTACTTGTATTAAGTACTGTGTTCTATAGTCTGTGTACTTAAAGAGGTAGGGTTCTAGTCTTACTGCAGTCAACTGGGGATGTGTGCTTGCGCTCTTGCTTGACATTACAGAGAGTCTTTAACACCAGCATGTGAGGCACTGACAGACTGCAAGTCATCCTTAAGGTGGCACTTGTGTAAAGTACTGTGTCTTGTAGGCTGTGTACTTAGATAGGTAGGGATTCTGTTCTCACTGCAGTCAACTGTGTGTGTGTGTGTGTGTGTGTGTGTGTGTGTGTGTGTGTGTGTGTGTGTGTGTGTGTGTGTGTGTGTGTGTGTGTGTGAACTGTTGCTTGACATTACAGACATCATTTTACACCATGTGGGACACTGTTATCTTGTCATCAACAGACACTGCTGATGTCATCAACTATAAGTATAACTTAAGCCATGGTGCTTGTGTAAAATACTGTGTTCTATACTCGGTGTACCATAGATAGGTAGTGGTTCTATTCTCTTGCAGTCAACTGGGGGAGTGTGTGTGCTTGTGCTCTTGCTTGACATTACAGAGAGCCTTTTACATCAGCATGTGAGACACTATCATCTTCTCCTCAACAGAAATTGCTGATGCCATCACCTATATTTCATTTTTGGATATGCAGTACTCCCAACAGGGCAGAGTCAGAGACTGGCATGGGGGCCAGGCAAAAGTCATGTCATCCTATACAATTAAGCTTACAGGGACATGGCTTTTAATCTATCCACATACATCATGGTATGGTGTGTAGTCCCTGTCTTATCTTGCTGAGAAAGCCCTGTGGTCTCTGTAGCTGCTACATTTGTCTGGTGAAGTACATGTAAAAAGAGCATTATACTCTATTAGTGCTGTATTGAGGTTTAACTACAGTGCTTTCATACAATCCTAAGATGTCAATATGAAGGTATAACTTATGATGTGCAGAACACAGACTTTCAATAGCAGTGTGGACAGTTGGTGGTTAAAGTTCAGATTGCTATCTAAATGTGCTTGCATCACTGGATTTCTGCATAGCAGAACTGTTGTCAATGCTGTGATTAACAGGGAATTCCACTTTTCAGATGGACATTAGAAACACACATTTCTGCATTTATTTGTAGATTGTGTGCCTTTGTCACCATTCATTTGTGTGTGTGTGTGTGTGTGTGTGTGTGTGTGTGTGTGTGTGTGTGTGTGTGTGTATGTGTGTGTGTGTGTGTGTGTATGCGCGTGTGTGTGTCAATGATTGCATACAATATACAAGAATCAGCAAACTTGGTAAGCCAAAGGCCATATACTTTAGCCTGAACTGTCAAGAAATACAGTTCAAACAGTGAGGGGGCAAGCACAGATCCCTGGGATTTGCCAGTGGTGACATTGCTACTGGTACAGGTTGATTCACCAGCTGTCACATGATGTGTTCTGTCAGTGAGCCAGTTTTTACCCATTACCTGAAGTAAGGTTTAATTCCAGCTTTGGAGTTTTCTCAATGATACCTGCATGTGTGATTATGTCAAAACCCTGGGCCAGATCACAATATGCATTATGCATTGACTTACCTTTCTCAAGGCCTATCACATGGAATTAATCTGTTGTAACAACATCACAGATCACCTATGGCATGACCCTGCACATACACCTCCCTGATACGGTGGAATATACAGGTCAACACACCCTCCACACAGCCTATGTTCCTGTACAAGGGCATACATCAACATGCATCCACCTGAGCATGGAGGACAGCACTTGATGCATGCATGTATAGAGACATCCTGACTCTCCTCGACTGTCAGGTAGATCAACATGTCATCATGGACCTCTTCTACATGTATACAAGTGATATTCCAGGTGTATGCAACAGACGTGTGTGAGTTGTTACTGCCACATCAGGACCATTACATCTGATAGATGTCCTCAAATAGGTCATCGAGGGCATGCATGATGACAACAGTATCATCTTGTGGAACTTCAACAGATGAAGGCATTTGACAAACAGTCACACTGTGATATGATATTCAATCAGCACTGTCACATGTGGCCATAAACATCTATATCACTAAATGGTTATACCAGTGTATGACATATGAGGCATCTCGCTATGTTGAAATGTGTGACGTGACAAATATCTTAGGTCCAGTGATTAGTTCAGTACATCAGGAGTGTTAGGCCCTTGCCTGCCCCTTAGTTAAATGATGGACATTACAAATGATACACACATGCTGTGTCCAGACAGCTGCCTGAAGGACTGCAGCTTGTGGGCAATTATTGCCTCCAGCTGTGGTACTAGTATAATATACACAGTATCAACACATACCAGAGACTTCTACCACAACCATGATAATACCTGCATTGATGAGACACATGGAGGGATGTGCTGCATCAGGAAACAGTCACACCACCCAAATATAATGTGGACATCACACCCTGTAATCAAACCACTAGGTATGTGATATGTGTCCTGGAGTAGAGGGTAAGTGGTACATCCACCAGCATGTTTTCACAGTGCTGACTACTCCCTTGACTGTAACACAAGTACAGGGTATGTGATGGACGTGTACATCAGATGGCATACTAATGTCATGGTTCTCATCAGCCTTCATCACACCAATAACCGAGTACAATGCACCCTTCTCCATTTATCTCCCTACACATGTTCCGGTGATGTGTAACTGAAGTGTACTACCTTTGTCACAGTGCACTGTCACACAGCTTATTGTCCATATCTAGGTATTCTTTCTGGCAAATATACATGACTGTCTGATGGTGCAGAACATCAAATTGTTACACCAGATGGATGCGTGCTACCTGTTTACCTTATGCACACACTGCATACATAGGGATTTGACATTAATGATGTGTATCATTTGTGATATTATGAATTGTGCCATAGATATATGCCATGCACAGAAGGCAACTAGTCTGTAGTGCCCACACTGTCACATATAAGTATAGCAGTGTCCCTCCAAAAACCTGCAGATATTACAGTACCAGGACAGCATCTGTGGTTATCCTCATAGAGTGTGGATGCATCATACTAGTTGTCTAGAGTATGTGCAGACTCATCTGCTATCTCTCCACATCACATATGTTATGTCAGAGGCATGGGATTAGTGGTGGTATTATTCCGATATTGTCCATGATTGTGGTTGGTTCTTGTAATGGTTACTACAATGCTTTACCTGTGGCCACCATGCTGGAGACCTCTGCTAGGAGTACACTCATATTCAGCTATATCAGTTTGCACTGCTTCCCAATATGCACCCTACCTCAACTGGATGTCAGATCCCTGATAGATGTCTTCTGCATTATTCATGTAAGGATGTTATCTCACACACACATTCTCCCCATTGTTGAGTCACCTTGTCTGACAGTCACAGACAACACATTTTCTCTGTACAATCCATACTGTACTGTATAGATATGTACTCGGTGTTGTTGCTACAACTATCTTCCATTGACATGCCCTCCTCTGCAGTACATGCAGGAGTTTCACATTTACTCTTTCTCTGTGTTCATTCCTACAATTCATCTGTGTGTCCCTATTCAGTACACACACTTCCCCTGTGTGATCATTTTACATGGCAGTCCCATGTCCTCTTACAGATCATTAATACAGCTTCAGTACAGAATGCCAGGAATGGGATATCCCAATACTCTGCACTGTAGGTACCCTGTCCTGTACTGTGTTTGGACCCTATACTTCACATTCATACCGCTCAACTGTCCATATATTCCCAACATGTCCAGATGTTTTCCTTATCAAATATGTGGCTTTCTGCCATATCACTGTGATGATTTCTGGACTGATGTGACTCACTATTACAGACGTTTGGATGCATACCTCTCAGCTGTCTGGATCAGTGCAGAATGTCCAGTTTTTGTCTCATATTTGTGATCTTTTCCTCATAACATGCTTTCCTGGCAAATTATTGGCATGGCATTGCAGTGTGCAGTCAGTAACCGATGACTGACATTTGAGTTTCAAACTTCATGTTTTTCCGAAAGTTCATGATAATGTACAATCTATATATTCTATCAACTTCATAAGTTTGGACGTGGAATATTAGCAATATGTCCATATTTCTGGCTCTTTGTCCCCATTTTTATGGCTTTGTCCACATTTCTCGCTCTAAGGGGTTGAAAGTGCTACATTCCAACACGTTCCCATGTGACATCTTTGTAAAATCTGACCCTATTACTGTTTTATTTTTGTCCTGTCATTAATTTGGTCTCTGTGCAGATATGTTGCACTAACAGAATGAGTCTTTATAAAATATTGCCAGAAATGTTGCCGACTACTCTAGACACAGCCATCCAATTTTGAAGTTAGTCAGGTGTAACATTTTAAAACACTCAGATATGTTAAAGAATTGTGTGGTATTTATTTCAGAAAATCTGATATTGCTGTGCCTACACCACAAAATAACAAAGTCCGCACCACTGCAAAACCACCAGTATTGTGGAATAATCATGCAGACTCTGCTCCAGCCAAGAATCTTACCGGAGAACCTATTGTTGTGAGATGACAATGCTAACTGATACACCACCGCGACCATTAACCAGATTAGCTTTAGTCCTCGTTTCATTAAGTCCTTCTTTCCCTCTCATTTTCAAGTGTACTGCCATAACTAGAATACAGTGATCCACCATGATCCAGTCTGTGAAGCACTCCCATGAATCTCCAGACGTATTTACCTCTGTTTCAGAAATTGACCTCCTTCCCTTTCTCCACAGTGGTTTCTTAGATCTTAAATTTCTTCTCACTCCTTGCACTGGCACAGAAGACAACTGCTGCAGATCTATAGTACATCTCCATTGCCTAGTATAAATACTTATTCTGTTAACAGTACTAGTCTTCAAGGACAGTTTCCACTTATCACTTCCTGCCATAGAGTCATGCTGCCTAGCCAGAGAAGCACTGTTTCTTAGACGTGGCTTACTCTGTTTATCTCCCTTTTCTGAAGATTATATACTTTTTGAGTATTTCTGGGGACTATCAGTTTTTTTTTCTTGCCATATCCATTTTTCTGACTGACTGAACACATGGATTCCCCTCAGCTATCTTTGCTTCCCATGCTATCTCCTTATAAACAATATGCTCCTGTTCTTTCCAGTGCCCAATTTTTTATTCTTTTCCATCTCTTCTTTGTAGAATTGCAAGGCATCAGCAATATTGATAAACTTTCTAATATTATCCCATGTATTTACTAATGAAATGTCCAAGAAATACAATGTGTATAAGAAAGCTCTATTCAGAGAGCTTTATTTTAAGAAATTCTGATTCATAACATCACCAGTGCAAGTCTGCAGAAACATACTGCCAAGTACAATCTCTTTGTCTCCTACTGTACTAGATGATCTATTATTTTGCCTGGAATGAATAAGCACAAGATGCATGTATTAAGGGGCCTCTGATCTGATCCTTCTGCCAACTATATGAATTCTTTCAACCCTAAAGGAATAATGTATGGCTTTTGTCCAGTTTGACAAGTTTGTGTGCACCCTGGTGATAATTGTGGACCGTATGTTCTCTCCTTTACACAAAATTGATATCTGTGTTCACTTACAAGGCTTTTCTGCCAGCAATACTGTTGTGAGCCATGAAAACTAGCTTATGTGTACCACACAATTTATTAATATGCATTGTGCACTGCCTCACGCTGAGCAGCATCGCAGTAACATGTAAACTCCATGTAGGCTCTTTGCAAAACCTACATGGAGTATACTGAATCTGCCCATTTGACTTTTTCTTTCTTAAATAGGCACTGGTTTTAATCTATATAGGGACAGCAAGGTGGTTCAGTATTAAAACATATAAACTGAAACATGAACTACTAAACAGCCAGCATGTAGGAGATTAAAACATGTAATGCACATAGGAGCCTGGAACCTACTTTTGAGTGCCTTTGTTCTTTTATTATCCAAACCAAGAACTTCTTTAGAATGAAAGACAAGTCAAACAGCCACATTTAAAAAAAAATAGGAATTAAAATCTGTATCTCTCAGAGCTAGGTTTTGAAGTTCAGTCCTAGCTTCTGGTCAGTCTGTGTGTGGAAGTTCTAACTTCTCAGTGACTTTCCAGGTACTTTAATTTCCTCTCAAAATATGCTAGTAGATTGGATACAGTTAACTATAAATATACAGCATGTTTTATCTCCCCATTTTTACAGGCTGCTGCTGAAAAAAGTTTGCATAGGCTTGCTGACCTACCTGGTTAGCAATTGATAAACAAATCGTTCAGAAAATACCTTCATCATATGATAGGCCATGACCTCTGACATCAGGTTTTCAAACACATGCACACACACACACACACACACACACACACACACACACACACACACACACACACACACACACACACACACACACACACACTAATACTCCCTCTCATTCAAGGTTCTGTGTCATAGGTTTAATCATCCCACCTATTCAGAAACTTTATTTTTCTTTCTCTTTTTTTTTTTTTTTTTTTTTTTTTTTGTTCTCCTTCTTGGTATTTTAAAAATGTATTTTAGCCAGTGAAAAAATAAATTAATATATATATATATATATTGTTTGGTACAGTTGTGTATTAACCCCTTAATATGCTGTGTATGTTCAATTGTAGCACATTATAAAACCCTGTTTTAAATCTTAAAGCATTTTCCTATCACCACTATATTACAATAGCACATTAATTGTACTAGTGAAGCAATTATCCCACAGTTTCCCTTTAAAATGAATTGGAACTTGAACACAAAAGTAAGAGGTCACACTATCCATTAACATGACTTTTCACCTTCACCTCCACCTCTCTAACATAGGAATAGGACATGGGAAGCCAACCATATTCTAATACTATTCCTGGCAGCCTCTAACCATTGCACTACAGACTGCCAAGATGAGCAAACACTCATCTTCAGGAGCAGTTATCTGTTGCATGTATGTGTTTGTCTGTATTTTCTAGAAGGAAGCCACATACCTATATGTGCAGTGGGAGCAGAACATATTGCCTGCAGCAGGATTTAGCATTTTTTATTGCAGTGATCATTGTGGGTTTTAGGGGCAGTAACAGTAGGTTTAAGTGTATTAATGTGTCTGTTATTTCTTTGCTTGTGGAACTCGCACATCATAGGTGATCACCAGAAGTAAGCTATCTGTTTAGAGGGCAATCTTTGAATGAATGAAAAATGAAATTAGGTGCTCAGAATAAAATGGTTGTGCTTAGTGTGAAGGTAAGCACAGTGTATACACCTGGAAGCAAAACTTTCAAATTAATTTCTATAGATATCTGCTTTTTCACTTTTATCATAACGTAACATCAGACATACAAAGAAGTTGGCTTTTTTGGTGGTAAGAGGGCAGACCACATGTAAAAGTACAAGGTCCTTAAATGATTACCTTTGAAAGATCATTAATAAGGCTTGCCTAGAGGCAGTGTTCGTGTCTATGAGCAAGTAGCTGAAATCCATTACTGAGGCTATCTTGCCCTTCACTTTCTTCATGATTGCATACCAGAAATGTGAACACAAAGTGCCCATTTTGGACTAATTTTTCCTTGGGCAAGCTATGTGTGAAAGCAGAAGGCAATTACATAATTACATGATTGTTGTGAAAGAATAATTGATATAGCTTGTTGGAGGGCAGTATATATATATATATATATATATATATATATGTATATATATATATATATATATATATATATATATATATATGTATATATATATATATATATATATATATATGGGTCTGTAGGCAAAAAGTTATGATCATTATTTTTCGCTTTACTCATATTCAGACACTAGAGGTATACACAGAAAATGGCTACTTTGGGGGATGAAGTGAAGGGGCAATATGGTGCGCAAAGAATAAGACCAGTTACATGAGCATTGTAAAATGATCATTGATATAGCTTATTAGGGCAGTGTATGTGGCTGACAGCAACAATATGAAATATATTACTGTGCCCTTTATGACTCATTTTCTTCTCAATTAGACATTAGAAGTTTACTCACTGTGGCAATAATTTTGGAGGGCAAATTACGTATGAAAGTAAAGAGTAGTTTAATGATCACCACTGAATAATTATTTATTTGGCTTGTGGGGTGGCAGTGTGTGTCTCTAAGAACAAAAGGGCCATTATATGTATGTGACTTCTTCATAATCACAGGTTATTTCCTTACAAAAGGGACATATTCCACTGGGAAACTATGTGTTATAAAATAAACTTAAGCTATTGTTTGTTGCATTTTTAGAAACACAGGAGAAAAAGCACTTTTGCCTTTCATATTTTGACATTGTTAATTGCAATATCACAGCTTCCCTAATGCAAATATGTTTGATCGATTTCATAACAAATGGACATATTTTGGATTTTTCTCATTTTTCTAGTATCTTGCTTCAAAAATCCCTCTCTGATTATCAAAACATGTCTAATAAATGTAAGTGCATTCTTCATTAATTGTACTCTCAAAAATGTAAATTCTTGTAAATACATACGTACACCTTCTAAAGTGTAATACTTGTAATATAGTGTTTATATTTCTAACTTTATGTTTTACTGGTAGCTATGTGGTCACATCGTGGCTAGGGTCACAGTCAATTAACAAACAGAATGAATGAATAAGTAAACAACCATCATGGAAGCATTCCATATTATATTAGCTCTGTTGTTCATGTTTATTTCTACAGGCTGGAACCATATTGTTATAGTCATTCCCACTGGGCAAACAGGCTATAATATATATGATTACAAAGGGATTTCATTCCATCACTTGCCAAGTGACATGTAAGTGTCTCTTCACAGTGGTGCTTGTCAACTGTACTCGCGTATGTCAAATGAGCAGCAACCTATATCAGGCATTCATACAGGTCCATGTAAAGTAGGGTTGCCTTTACTGGCAAGTATGTCTTTACAGAGGGCATTTAATGCTGACAAAGAATGATATGAATATAATAGGTAACAATGATCCGGACTGAATAACATTGCTCTCTGCATTTTACAGGTAATGTCACAAACTCATTGGAGTCCTACTCAATAACCTATCTGACATCCCGTGTAGTATACTGTGATAAGATACATTCAGTCATAAACCTAAACCTAGAAGCAGATTAGTGAAGCATGTATTCAGCATTGTGAAGGGTTGTTTCAGGTGCACTGATGCATCAGAGGGTATGATCCAGTGTTCGAAAGTGAAAGCAGCACTGACGTCCCTGGCCTGTGCCATGCTGCATTAAACTTAGATGTGACAGAAGCTAATTTCTAGACAAAATATGACAAAGAGAAGAGCACAAAAGAAGTACTGTCATTTGCATATGGTACACAAATGGTCAGTGCATTCATAGGTTGACATTTCACCAGCATCCGGTGCACCTGTATCCAGTGTAACATGTAGTAGATGTGCATGTATTGTGTATAATAATAGTGGCCCCAACGCACCCAATTAGTATTTTGTTTATAAAGTAAAATTGTGTACAAGTATGCATAACTTCCATGCTGAAACTGTAGCAGAGTGTATACTATGTAACCTGTACTATACATCAGCTAAGGTGTCTCATGCAACTTCTGTTTTTTTTCTTGTTTGTTTTATGCAGCAATATGCAAAACAATATCACAGTGTAGTGCTACATGAAAAATACAGTTTTAGCTTTATATATTTCAGATATTAATTAGATGGTCGCATTATTTATTTCTTAAGGCTGCACAAATCTAGCTTAAGAAGTGATACACAATAATACACTTTTACTTTATGCTACAAACAAATGTAACTCAAGATAGCATTACCTCATTAGGATAGCTTCCTTCCATTACTTCAGCGCATCTTTGTACAACTTTGTGCAGTGTCAGCCTTTCATACATGCTTACATGTTTCAACAAGTGCACTGTGACATTTGCTGATGTCATGTGGTAATGATTCACACTTATGTAAGGCACATGTCATGTTATCATTTTCTAGCTCTGACTGGTTTATTGGAGTTTCTGCCATCTCTTTTTAATCTTTTAGAAAACTGCTGTGATTTTGGCCATGCTGATTGCTGGAGATATCTAGAAGGAATACTAGAAAATGCAAATGGTTTGAGAAGATCTTTTACTTCATCTACAACCTTTACCTGTATTACGGGCAGCAGTTCAGAGATGACACCTCTGTGGAAGGTTCTGTGCAGTATTTTGTGAACTGTAACCTATGGAAATGGCATCTGTCATTAGTTGGAGGCATTTTGCAAAATGGCAGCCATGCCAACATGAGTGCAATGACCTGCAATGGCTCTGTTCCCAGTACCTCTGGTAGTTGAAAATTCACATCAAAAGGCATGTCCAGCTCCACATAATAATTCCAGCTTTTTATTGATGTTGTAGTGTTGTTTCTGAGTCCTGTGGAGTCTCACAGCTTAGCCATCCGAGCCAACTGTATGTTCTTTATTGCCTAAATTAACGTACAAATGTTTAATGTTAATCTGGACAAGTTCATAAATATTTAGGAATCTAATATGTAACTGCACACTGCAAGTAGATTTTATCTATGTCATATATTGTGAGTAACTGGTAATATAGATTGCATTTTATAATACTGTTCCACACATAAGGGCAATATTTTTTTTAGCATTAAGTTTCAGGGCATTACTAATACTAGGAAATATATATTTTACAAGTTCATATACTGTCAAACTTTATGATAGAAAGTCTAGCACAAAGATGTGAAGGTATTCACGTCTGTAGTCTTTAGGCTTTCAAACTGTATCAAGAAGGCTGTTTTTTAAAGAGTGTTTTGGAGCTTCAAGCTGCTAAATTGTAATTATTTTTAACCTATGATGCTATTGTCTTTCAGCTTTTCCCAGTTAGGGGTCGGCACAGCGGGACTCCGGTCCAGTAATGATTGGCAGTAGATTTTTATGAACACCGAGGTACCAGCCTGACGTTCAACCTTCAATGAAAGCATGCCCATTTATGCATGTCTTTCGAATGCCCACCCAACCGCGGGAAGGACATGCAGACCCCACACAGAAGGCACTCCCCGCACTCCAGCCGAGAATCGAACGGGAGAACCTTTTGCTATGATGCAACAATGCTACCGCTGCACCACTGCGGATATTTTTTTTATTATTGGTTACATTTGTATTTATTATTTAACATATATTTTCTAATGGTGCATGTATGAATTAGTATTGTTCTTAATTGCTTTTAATTATTAACTGTTGATTGGATACAAATTGTCACATGATTGTTTTAATCAATTATTTAAATGTTGATCTTATTTATCCTTCAGTTCTGATGAAGTCCTTTGGTTGAAAGCATTAATTGGATTAATAAAATAACTTGTTTTATGGCACATTGGCCTGTGAGGCTGATCTGTCAATCGGTTTCTATTTTTTAGTTTTTTTATCAACTGACAAGTTCTGTAATTGGTTTTAGCATGCTCTTTTTTTAATGCAACGATATGCTCACCTGAACTTCCCATATCTGAGCAAGAATAGTCAGGCACACTGATGTCCCACTCACTAGGCTGGACAAGGAGAAGGTTACTGTTAACTGCCTGTCGGGAGCCAGAATCCGCCACATAACACAAGCACTCAGGTCACTCCAGAACAAGTACAAATATGACTCTCTCATTTTTTATGTTGGTGTGACTGACCCGAGATGTACCTTCCTGGACTACATGAAAAGAGACATGGAAGAGCTCTCTGATCATGTAGCCCAGGCGGGTATGACCTTGACCCTGAGTAGCATCCTGCCCTCACCAAGAATGATACCGCAGTATAAAGAAAATGATAAATTTCAACAAATGGCTAAGCTTCTGGTGTCATTCAAAGGGGATCCAGTGTCTGTCAGCCTGGGACGACATGCTCAACAAGCCTCGCTTCGCAAGAGATGGCTTGCACATGTCACCCCTAGCCTTTTGAATACTGGCCAAGGCTCTTGCTGCCCCCATAGTGCCTTTTTTAGGCAAGGCTCAAAAGTAAAACCCACCTCCGTAAACAGCATAAATAAAAAAATGAGGGTTATACTGCTCAACGCCAGGAGTTTAAATCTCAAAATGCATGCGCTCAAAGCACTCCTCAGTATGGAGAATGTCGACATCTGTACAGTAACTGAAACCTGGTTCAAGGCTCCACAGAGTACCCCAGCACCACCAGGCTACAACTCATACCACACACTTCGGCCACAGACCATGGACTGAAACACAAAAGAGGGGGTGTATCCATATTCAACAAGGATACCTACACCTCCAGGTTAGTGATGCAGCATGATAACTCCAAGATCATCCATGTACAACTAACATCAGGCAAATCTGCAATGCAAATTGTGGCCTGCTACAGATCACCCTCCATGACCCAGGACCACCACTCCACCTTTCTGGAGACACTGGAAAACATGAAGGTCCCACCAAACACCCTGATATTGGGTGATTTCAATTACCCTACCATTAACTGGGAAAACTACTCAAGTACAAACTCCCAGGTCCAGCGCTTCCTGGAATTTATTAACTCAAATGCCCTGGGTGAGCTGGTAAACTCCCCTACCAGAGGTGAAAACATATTGGACCTGGTCATCACAAACATGGGCGACAGGTGTTCCACACCAGAGGTAAAACCCATCACTGGTTAGATCAGACCATAAACTAATCACTCTGGATGTCCACACCACACCATCACATCCAACCAAGGAAACCGCAGTGAAAAACTTTTCTATAGCAAACTTCACCTTACTTAAGACAGAGGTGGTAAGTTTCACAACCCCCACGCTAAAGGATAACAGTGTCCAAGATGCAGGAACCTTTACAAATGCACTCTATGAACACTTACAGGCATGCATGGATCGTGCCATCCCTAGCAAAACCAAGACTCATTCCCCTAAGAGAAGTAAACCAGTCTGGTGGACCCCTGCCACAAACAGGCTATACAATAGAAGGAGGAAACTAGTTCAGAAAAAAAGCAAATCCCAAGAAGGAAAGACATCCCTGATCAGTATCAGTAAGAAACTAAGGTCCCTCATAAAATCCTCCAAGTCTAACTTCAAAAGAAAAATAGCCAAGGATTCTAAAGATAACCACACAGCCTTCTTTAGCTATGTCAAGAATATAAGTGGCAACTCACAAATATGCTCTGAACTAGTGCAAAATAGCACAAAATATACTTAACCCACTGATATTGCCAACATCCTGGCAGATAGATTCAGTGCAAACTTCACCCCCCTCTCACCCCCAAAAGGGCCCACAACAATACTGGAAAAGTGTAGTGTCCCAGAAATCACAGATGCACAGGTGAAAACAGCCCTTTCAAAAGCCAAAAGCACAGTGTCAATGGGACAAGAATGTGTCCCAGGCTGCGTCTTGCATGAACTACAGAACAAACTAACCCCCCACCTAAATACACTGTTCAACCTCAGCCTCTCCACAGGCTACATGCCCATAGAATGGCGCACAGCAACGTTTATTCCACTCCATAAAGGAGGGGCCACAACTGACCTGGTAACTATCACCCCATAAGCCTGATTAGCCTGGTCTGCAAGGCTATGGAGCACATCATCATGGAACTCATTAACAAAGCATTGGGAACCTCCAAACACTTGACCTGACCCAGTTCAGCTTTGTTAAGGGAAGATCATGCCTACTAAACCTGGTTGACTTCTTCGAGACAGTCACCAAGGACATAGATGAGGGGAAGGTAGTTCACACAGCTTACCGTGACCTCACCAAGGCTTTTGACACCATTGCCCACTCAGGAATTATAGAAAAACTCCCCAGCCTGAATATAAACCCCTATGTCACGAGATGGGTTGCCAGCTGGCTTACAGATAGAACTCACACGGTAAAAATAGTGGGCTTCAGGTCCGACTCTAAACCAGCCACAAGTGGTGTCCCACAAGGCTTGGTCCTGGGGCCCCTACTGTTCGGCATATACTTCTCAGAAGTACAGGAAAACACAGTAGAACTATGGCTAACCAAGTTCGCCGATGACGGCAAACTGGGAGCCATAACTGACTCTCCGGCTGACACAGACATTCTCCAAAAAGGACTTACTGAGACGGACACCTGGTGTCAAAGTCATGGTCTCAAGCTAAATGCCAAAAAATGCATAGTCATCCCATTTGTGAAAAACAAAACAACCATGAATTACCACATAGGTGGCAGCCCCCTTAATACAGAAGATGTAATAAGAGATCTGGGGACCCAGGTAGATAGTAATCTCTCCTTTGACAATCATATTGCCAAAGTAGTTAAGAAATCCTTCTATGTAGCCCATCTAATTACTAAAGGGTTCGCATCTAGAAATAAAGAGGTTATAGTACCCCTCTACTCATCACTCATCAGACCCATCATAGAGTACAATGCCCCATTTTTGATGTACCTAACAAGACACTTCCAACAGCTGGAAAGACCACAACTGTACCTCACCAAGAGGATTACTGGCCTCAAACATATGTCCTATGCAGATCAACTGGAAAAACTCCAGCTGTACTCAGTGGCATATCGCTTACTCAGAGGTGATCTCTGCCTGACTTACAAAGCCATGTCCAACTCAGAATTGATGGACATGCTCCACCTAAAGAAATCCACCTCACTGTGAAGCACTCACTCTAGTGAGCTAAACCTTGCCACAACAATAAATAGAACATGCTGGAGGGATATATTCCTGTCACAGAGACTCCCCATGCTTTGGAACAAAATTCCTAACTACATTAAGCAGAGCCCCTTACTAATACTCTTCATGAGAAACATTGACGAGTGGATGGGTAACAGAAAATACACCCCTGGGATCACTTCATTGGCTCTTCTTGACAGAGGCTCAGTTAATTAATCAATGGGGCAGCGAAAGCTGACACACTCTGGCTAGGCTTGTAAATGCCCTCAGGCAGATAGCCTAGTACCTACCTATGAACCTATTGTTTGTGATTCTAAACCTAATGACAGTTCATTGCATCATATGTCACAGGATATGACTCCAGGACAGTTTGTGAGTGAACTGATTTGCTTAGTGGCCATTTTGAATTGGCATAGTTCCAGTTTTGTTCCCCACACTTCACAAGCAACGATTTCTTCTGGTATGGGAGGAGAGGGCTTGAATCCTTCTTGTGAGATACCGTAACTTTCTTACTCAGTACTTACTGGCCATCAGCGAGTTGCTGTTACTCACCTTCATATAGTTCAGTGGCAAGACAGATCCCAGATATCTGAATCCCGACAACCCCAAGGAGAGAATACTTTGGAATACATCACTGCTGTTGGTAATAATGATGCATTGCAACCCCGACTTTTTACCAGCTCAACTTTGATGCTTGGCTACACAAAGAATTTACTTTTCATACATTTGTAGTCAAATTTCATAGTAAGACCTTTGATTCTTTATTGTCATTGTTTGAGAAAAAGTTGCAAAAATGCAAAGCCTTACAAGATGATAATGCATATTTTAAGCATTGCTTATCGACAAACATTGTCCCTAAAGGTATGAGAGTATTTACATTTTCTAACAGAGTTCAAAATGGTTTGGAACTCCATTTAGAACTTATTAAAGTGTTTGATGAATGTGGTTTCAAAATAATTAGATTATGTATTGATGACAATGAAAAGCAAATTCATAAACTTTTAGATGAGTTGGGCCATCTCAATATGCCGCTTCAACAGCACTTATTGTATGAACATAAAAGTGCTTTGCATTTTGAGGTTTTTAAACAAGTGGACAAATCTGCTAATTTTAGCAGGGAAAGGAAGTTAAAAAAGCTTATAGAGATAACTATGACACAAGCACAACATAGCTTACTCTTTGCCTAAGTATGTTGGTGAAGTTAATGCTACTCATGATTTTTATAGTAGCTGGGTTCAATACTACATATAGAGAAAATACTACCGATTTTGATTTTTTAGAGTTCCCCCAACCATCACTGCTGAGGAGACTGGATAGAATAGCATAGCGACATGATACACACAACTAGGGAAGTACTGATCACAGGGAACCAACTACCCAGACAAGTGGGAGGGGAAATGGAGGGGGAAGATGTGGAATTAGAGGTTTTCCCTTGGTTCCCCACTCAACTTTCTTTTTTTCTTGGTTCTATTAATACAAAATATTTCACCTTATCAGGGGATCTAGGTGATTCAGATCACATTTGAGCTGATACTGACCCTTTGAGGTCCAATACATCAGTTTTAACTACCTCCAAGGGATTTAACATTTTAAGCTATAGTGATATTTTGATCTATTTGTAAAAGGGATCACCTTTGTTCACAGAACAAGTACTGACATAGGTGAACTCATTATTAACTTCAAGCTTTATATCAGGAAGTTAAATTTAGCTCTCTTATTTTCATCCAAAAGTAATGTTGCTGATCCTAGGTTATTTAATCATTTAATCAGGAAGAGGACCATTAATCCCCCCATCCATTATTGTTTCTATTTTAAAAGTTTTGGATACAGTATATTAGACAATTCTTTTCAAGACCAACCAGGTCATGATCCTACAATTTGTCTGCTGAGGAATCTAGGGTACTGCATGAACTTAGTAACAATAGTGACATCAGGGTCATAAAACCAGGCAAAGGAGATGGTGGTATATTAATGAGCACCACTGATTATTCCAGTGAGATGTTCAACTTGTTAAATAATGATGATCAGAATTGTAGGATATTAAGAATGAAATTAATTTTGCATACCACAAGATTGATTTATTTTTGGAAGATTTATTTAGTCAAGAAGTAGTTGATTATAAATTACCCAAGTTTTTACTTGCGGAACACCGTATTATTCCCAGCCTGTTTAGGTCCACAAGAACATTAATGATCCTCCTTTCCAACCTACTGTAGCAGCTAACGGATCAAAAACTCATCCTCTAACTCTTTATTTTGATAGAGTTTGTAAAGAGTTAAGGTTGAAACATCCCCATATTCTTACGGATTCCTGTGATTTTTAGAGCAAGTTAAGTTGGAATTATTTTCTACCCTGAATGTTTTTTTAGTTACTGTGGACATTGTGCATCTATTTTCATGTATTACATACAACATCATCCTCACCTGGTTTAATGAGGCACTTTGTAGTTGTGATACTCTATCAGAGAGATCAGCACTACGTTTCCTTCATGAAAACAATATTGATGAATAGCTTAATTTATTTTGAGGAAGAATACTTTTAATAAATCAGTGGGGCTGCTATAGGTCCCTCATGTGCCCCTTTGCATGCTGATGATTTTATGTCATCCTGAGAGCAGACATTTTTTTTAACTCACCTTACTTCAGTATGTAGTTATGATGCTACATTTTTTTAGATGTTATATTTATTACTTGGAAAGATGATTCAGAACAATTAGCCAGTGGTATTACTTATATTGACAATCAACTCTTCTACCACTTTTTTAAGGTTTACCCACAATTTTCAAATGTTGGTATAAACTATTTGAATATTTTACTAGCCTTTTAGTTCAGGCGGATTTAAATATACTATTAACAGAAACCCTATATTTTCTAATTGTTATCTTCATTTCCAAAGTTGTCATTCTTATAAATAAAAGAAAAGTCTGGTCAAGTAACAGATAGTTAGACTGGCTAGAATTATTTCTGATGATATTGATTTAAATAATGAGTTGGAAGTTCTTATTAATATGTTTTTTAGCTAAAGGTTATCTGAGTGAGACACTTGTTAATATTAAAGATGAGATCTTATGTGGCAGGCTGGTAGGCAACAAAAATGTAAGCCTAATCTGGGTATAGGATTGTCATATAATTATGTTAATCAAGACAATATAAAGGATTCTTTAGCTTATGACAATAGCACATGTATTAAATATAGCAGGGAAAGTCCAGCTGTGTTTCACACTAATTAATAATCGTTGGACTATTGTCACCCACAATAGATTTCTATATGGGAAACTGGACATTGGACTCTGTTTTGCATTTTCTAGAGATGTTAATAAGAAAGATTTGAGAAGGGTACCACCCATTTTAAGAGCAAAACAACCCTTTAAAAACAGGCACCAGAAAATGCAGAGGCTGTACACAATGTAAATATATTTTTGAATGGAATGAATGTATTTTGAAAAGTGCTAAAAATAACTTTAAATTCACTTTCTATTATGATTGTAGTAGTAAAGGGGTTGTTTACCTGTGGTGGTGGTGCTGCGGTAGCATTGTCGCCTCACAGTAAAACGCTGTCCGGTTCGATTCTCAGCTAGAGTGTCTTCTGCGTGGAGACATGCGTGAATGGGCGTACCTTCGTTGAAGGTTGTGCATCAGGGCTGGTAACTCGGCACGTAAAAATCAACCACCAATCATTAGCGGACCGGAGTTTCGCTGTGGTGACCCCTAACTGGGGAAAGCCAAAAGACACAACAAGTAAAGGGATTGTTTACCTTGCATTTTGTGATTCTTGTTTTTCTTTTTATACAGGTAAAACTGAATGCTAAGATCAGCAAAAAGGACACAAGATCACTATTATGATATTAAAGATAAGAAAGAATCTAATTCCCTTTTTAGGTATACGTTAACCTGCAATACCAGTAAAATATTTTTTTTTATTTTGGAACAGATTGCTCAAAATCCTAGAGGTGGACCTTAGGAATACACATTGGAATATCATGAATTGTTGCAGCAAATTAAATTAAATGCATTTGAACACCCTGGCTTGAATGAGGCTGTTTCTTTAAATAGCGTTTTGAAGCTCTGAACTGCTAAATTGCAATTATTAACCTATGATATGTTTTATATTGTTGTTTACATTTCTATTTAACAAATATTTTCTAACGGTGCACGTATGCATTAGTATTGTTTAATTGTATTAATTGTTTTTGATTATTAAATTTTGATTGGATACAAATTGTCACGATTGTTTTTAATTGATTATTTAAACATTGCTTTCTTTTATTTATCCTTCAATTCTGATGAAGTCCTTTGGATGAAAGCTCTTAACTGGATTAATAAAATAACTTTTTTATGTGTCACTTTGGCTTGTGAAGTTGATCTGTCAATCTGTTTCTGGTGTTTATTTTTTATTGACTGACAGGTTCTCTAATTGGTTTTAGGTATTTATGAGTTATTTTAGTCATCAACTCAAGTATATGAGGTTATGAACAGCTTATGCACTGCAGTGATCTGCAAGGGAAACTAGATTTCTAAGTTATTTCCAGAAAAAGAAAAGATAGTCTATCTCAAATGGAGACATAACTTGGAGAATCTTCACTCCACATTGCATAAGAAGGAGATGAAAAAACACCCACAGAAATTCCTTCAGATTGCTCAATTTATAAAAATTGAATGTGTGGAAAGTGGGGTGTAACCCACTAATGGGAGAATGCTGTGCTGGTGGTTATACCCAAGGAGGGTAAGGACCTGCTGAACCCAAGATTGTACTGGTCCATATTGGTATTAAATCATGACAATTATGGCAAAGAGGCTGGCAGGCCATTTAACTAATATAAAGTAGGATCAGCATGATTTTCTAGAGGGTAGGCAAACTTTTGACAACATAAACAAGACTTTAATAATAAGCTGGATGCAAAGGTAAAAGGAAACAGATTAATGTTGATAGTTGTACATGCTGAAAAAATGTTTGATAGAATGAGTTAAAGTCTTGTGAATGAGGCACTAAGAGTGCTTGGGTCTCATCCATCTTGGCCAGAAATGATAGTTAAGATATATAAGGAGCATTTCTCCCCGGGCCTCCGCTGAAAACAGGCTCTGTGGAACCTAGTCGGACTTTC
Source organism: Protopterus annectens (assembly GCF_019279795.1). NCBI lineage: Eukaryota > Metazoa > Chordata > Ceratodontiformes > Protopteridae > Protopterus > Protopterus annectens. The sequence goes on from NC_056739.1 coordinate 1,987,939,202, forward strand.
CCGGTCAACAAATGATAAATAAAAATAAATAAATAAAAATAAATAAAAATAAATAAAATAAGGGCTATACAGCCTTAGTGAATTGTGCAGAAAGTACACATATGAAGTAAAAATAACAACAGAAGCGAGGCAAGGTTGCCTACTCTCTCTTCACTCCTGTTTGCAATATATCTGTAGTGCAAGACCCAAAGAATCAGGCAAACCGAGACTGAGGGGAATAAATTTGGTGATTCAGAGGACCAAATAGCTTTATTTGATGATGATATTATGATGTAAATTACAAAGTTTGAGAAGGGTCTGTGAAACCTCTTTCAAGAACTGAAAGAGTATGGAAGAATTGCTGAGTATAAGGTTAATGATGTTAAACAAAGGCAATAATAACTAATTTTACACCCATGCATGACTAGATACAGACATTCCATTTTCCATGGGGTCACCTGGGGTCACTGGGAACTGAAATATTTAGGAGTATGGGTCAAGCAGGATGTTAAGCAGGCAGCAAAAGACATGTGAAGGGATACTGTGAAAAAGGTAATATCCAGTTTTAACAAATAGGGCATGATACACATGGACGAAGTTGAGAAAATTCAGGTTGTCAAGATGTTTGAGGCTTCCTTAATGATTTATCTGGGTCAGTCCTGTTTTTGTAGCCCAGGAAGACATATGAAATAGACTGATGTGGGAATTAAAATAATTCTTTTGGGAGGATAAGTTAGAACAAATTCAATGGGATAAGGTTTTGCTGCCAGTTGAAAAAGGGGGACCTAAAGCTCTATTTTAAGGCTATGCAACTTACAGTGGTCTATTTGGCACAGGTGAGGGAATGAATATAAGACCCACTGAAAATGGTTACTTTGGGGTGATAATGCTGTGGAATGCGAATGGCAGGCTCTTGAGTTTTGGAAATCTGTAGAGAACCCATCAAATGCAAGTGAGGCACTCTGAGGGATATATGAAGAGCTGAGAAAAATTACCAGAGACAAGAGAATTAAAGGCTGAAAGAGTGGACTGTACCACTAGTGTATGGGGGGAGTTAAAAACTTAAAGCACAGTAAAGCATCAGACAGTTGGGGGATTGACCCTAGGTACTGGGGGAAAATAATCTTAGCCAGGGAAATAAAAGAGTTGGCAGTTCTTACAGGCCAAATTTAATAATAAAGAGGAGAATTGTTTAGACTTCCTGGGGTTGATGTTTGAAATTTCAAGAGTACAGAAGACAATTTCCAGACCAGGGTGAGATGCCATTACTAGTGGAGATACTAACAGAAGCTAGATCACAGACAATGAATGAGAACTACATATTTTTTTTTGTTATACAAGGCACTTAAGTAGGAATTTAATCAAAGTAATTTGATCATAGTACTATGAAAAACCAGAGGGAGAACAAAGAATTTGACAAAAGAAACAGTGGGGAGAGGTGATTTTAGCCCCCAGGTATGCCACCAAATCTAGGCAGTTTAGAATCTTTGCAGGGAAGTACCTCCACAGGTATTTATATTCACTGGATAAGATCAAGAAAATGTTCCTGCAACCATTTGAATACTGTTGGAGGTGTGAACAGAGTGTGGTAGGAACATGGGAACAAATTTTCTGGGAATGCAATGCGTTACAGCAATTTAAGTATGACCTTGAAAGTTTGGTAATGCAGACAAGCAACAGTGAGAAATATCTCACTATATAGAGTTATTCCTTCTCAACAAGGACAGAAAAAAAGCACCAAAACATTAAAACTATGAAAAGGGAGAGGAAACCCCCACAATGTTAGCGGCAAGAAGAATGATGAATGAACTTAGTACTTTGGAATTAGGAATTATATTCAAGAGACCAGCAAGTTTTTGCCGAAAAAAAGTGGAGTCTTTGGGGAATCTACATGAGAACTGACTAAGTGAGATTGAAAATTAAGAATAACACATCACTTTCTGCCACTATATCCTAAAATCACTATGTTATCTGTTCTTATAAAAATAGTTTAGTAATTATGTATTATTTTTTTAATCTATTTTTAAATGTTGAAAGTTGAGACAAACATGGAAGATCTGCAAGGAAATTTGTATTTTTCATTTGTTTGAACCATCAGGTTGACTTAAGCTAGTGTGTTGTTAACATCTAACTATAACTTATTTGAGTTCATGTAGCAATCCATGGTGTAGTCTCTTTGTGGCTGTAATAAGAATGACCTGCATTATCTTTGAAAGTCAGAGGATTAAATATGAAATAAACATTTGCATAAAAAATAAATGCCTGGCATATATGTAGGTGAGTTCATCGGGTTTTGTGCCTATTTGCACTTATTCTTTTTATTTTTCAAACATTTCTTGTATTCTTGGAAAGCAGATGATTCTTAATAAGATTATACTGAAGGAATAAGTAATTTTATTAAACAAATGAAGTGCTCCCGGGGACCATTCTGGCAAATTAAAGGAGAAAATGTGCTACAGACAGCAGCTGTTCTACTTTTCTACAAGCTCTGACTTTTTTTTGGCAGTATTATACAGGATTAATGTGTCAGTGGTCATTTCTAACTTATTTTTGTCTGAAGAATATCAGCTGCTGAAAAGACATAATATGTTAAGCCAGTGAAATGTATCAAATTAATCTAACCTATGTCAGTTAACACAAGTGTTCATTACTGACTGCTTTTTTATCACAACTGTTTAGCAGTTTATACATAAAAAGTAATACTTCAAGTAAAACTGACAGGACAGTGTTGCTGTCAAGAGAACAAGCATAAATCACACTGCATTTCTTTTTAATATGACACCTTTCTTTTTTGCTTTAGTTTTTCTAATGAATGTTATTTATGCAACACAGACCTTAATTTCTTCAGCATTTCAAGATGTTTGACATTCATTCAATCTTCAAGTCCACATTTGTTTAACTTAAGTGAATGTTTCTCATAAATACTTAAGTACTATATGGCTAAATTTATGCTTAAATATTCAATACAACTACAGTTGCTAGTGTCTGATAAGGCAATACATACACCCCCAAACATATATATTAAGCCTGTGGTCATATATAGCATATCTAATGGGTCACTTAGGTTCCTATGTAGATTATAATAGTGCTATATGTCATATAAAATATGCAGTACACATTCAGTTACATGGCATTTAGGGTGTGTGTGTTTGTGTGTGCTTGTGTCTGTGTGAATTTGTGTGTGTGAGGGGGGTATATCCCCTATAAAGCCTGAAAGTGATCAAAGTGGTTTGATGAACTACCACAAGAAATCTTTTGAATGTTGAATAGCACTAATCATGACCCATTTCTATCCTGAGGGGTGCCATATCCAACTCACCTGGGATACCTATAAGGGAGATCTCCAACACCAATGACAGCAACATTTTTTTATCATTTATAAGCAGTATGCTCTATGGTGGGTTACCTCCTCATGTAAGAATTACAGTCAGGTCTGTAACCTCCTTTTAAGCCCTGTCCATCACATGGTTGACTTTCCCATGGCACTTTAGACTCACATGTCTATCGTCACCACCTGCACTATTACCTCAGAGAATGCATCCACCTCTCTTTGTGGTAATTGTCATAGCCCATCAGAAATTCAACATCTCTCTGGAAGGTTTGGGAGAGCACTTCAGGCAACTGATAGTTGAAATTCATTCTGCCTTTTCTTCCAGCCACTACAAATATGTAGAGAAAATGGTTAGCTATATGTCTGATTTAATGCCCAGTGCAACAATTATTATGAAGTAGGCACATTACTAACTGCAGTACTATATGACCCCTCTTATCTTTCAGATGACATTGAAATTCACACAGCATTACTACTGTATATAATGTCTATATTACTACAGTAATTAGAAGCATAGATATATAATATAAGTAGTGACAGACAGAAGTACAACATGAAAGAAATGCTGTTAAGCAGCATTGTATATACATTCATACTAATATATGTTAATAAGTGGTACTGATTGCTCAGAACTTACTAAATTCAGTTTAAGATGAGTTGTAGATTGCATTTCTAACACATTTTGAATTCAAGCAACTAAGCATAAGATCTAGTGTCATTGTACACCGTGATGCAGATGAATTTTTCATACTCTATGGTGTGCATGCATATTCAGGGAGGTTTAGTCCATCAAAAGGTTTATGAATTGTGCCAGCAACATTCAGTGGACCATGCATATGCTAACCATGCTCCATTATACAAGCTAAACCATGACAATCAAGGCAACATGATACAGTGTAATTGGCAACTTTAGTAAAAATAAAAACAGAAGTGGTTCCACACGGCAGGAAATTATTGCAGAAGAAATTCATTGCAATAAATTTCTTTTGCAATAATTTCCGGCCGTGTGGAACCACTTCTGTTTTTATTTTTACTATTATTGATCAACTTTAGTTGGTTCCCTTGTCTACTCAGAGGCTTGCCTGTTTTTAATTGGCAACTTTGTCTACTAACATACAGTCAATATCCACTTAAGCAGTAACATGTTGCACAGTGATACCCTGGGCATGCACATTAATGTGGTACAGAGTACTACAGTGGTGACTGGCATTTATAAAGGCCAATAGACATCCTGTGCCCACACATCACCATCTTTGCATCTCTTGGACTATATCTCAGATCAAAATGCCTAAGCAAGAAGAGTTCATTTCCAAACATGGGGAAGATGCATTTATTCATCAGGTGAATGTTGACCTTTTATCAAATAATGTTTTGGCAGCTCCTATTGTCTGAGACCTCTTCCAGGGATGGGTTTTTGCCCCAAATCTGCTTCCAGTTGTCCTCATAAATGAGATTCCTGCACTCAGGGCAGCAGTGCTTCCACAGTGGGAACAACGTGTAGATGAGGTGAAGGACTCTGGGACTCTTTAAGACAGGCATGCAAGAACCGTGCAGCATCATCTGGTATGCATTAGCCCACTGTAGCAGCTATATTTGTAGACATATGTTATAAGACTTTATATATTGTTGTATTACAGTGATGCATCACAGAAGAAGCCTACCAGCAGAAGGAATGAGGCCTTGCATAACAGCAAAATGAGTAATAGTTCCTAGGACTGTTTCTCTGCAATGATTGTGTGTCCATAACTGCAGTCCATCATGCAGCACAGTGTAGCTTAAAAGACCACTGCACATGCTATACTATCTTCTTCACAATGGCTACATAGTCACTATGTTGTATGGTTTACATAGATTAGTAGTCAGTTTACTGCACTTTTTAGGTCTGTAGAGCAACACTGTGTATATAATATATGATTATTTAGATGATGAACAATGAAGTTTACTGAATAGCTGCATGATGTCAGCGCTGTACTGGCTGCATGTCAATGCACATTAACATAGATAGGTAGTACAGTACATAATCTATTTTGTGGCTAATGTAGCACTGTAGACTGTTTGTATCTAGCAGAGTGGCAGAATGGTACTTTTACCATGTAGTGTGCAGATCACATAACCTGTATATAATATGCATACAGGTAAGTAGCCTGTCACATGCAGGGCCGGTTAAGGGGACAACAAATGGAGCAAATGCCCCAGGTCTCCCTTTGCACAGGGCCCCCTGAATTTTAAAAGCAAAAACTCACCATTCATTAATGATGAAGGAGGAGGAGAAAGAAAACGGTTCTTGTTTATCTGTAGTACTGACATCCTCTAGCCACTACAAGTGTCCAGCCCATCACATTCTCAGATGATAGATCCAAATACTGTCATCAAATTTCACACCCCTCTCTTCCAGATCAGTAGGCCCATTCCATCCTCCAATCCAACAGCACATAAGATATGAGTTTAATGTTTTAAATTACTTGGGCTGTACCATGGGCTGGTAGATACACTAAACTAAGTGATCCCATCAAATGTATGGATCTTGTAATAGCTACTAGATGACAGACCTACCTACCACACCATACTAACATCTTTAAAAGCATTCTTATTTTCTGCCTTCCATCAATATACACTTTATTTTTCAAGCATTTGTATTATACTAGATTTTCTTTTGCTGGAAGACACTGATGTTCAGTAGTAAGAGAACTCAATGGTACTTTTATTGCATTTATAGAAAATTCTGATAGAACCATAAGACATAGTGATAAAGTTATTTTACTTTACGTACTGGACTAATTCCTGAACCCAGTGGGCAGTAACAGGGAACAGAAGAACAGTAAAGAAGCTATTCATTTACTTCCTGCCCAGGACAGAAGTATCTCTGTGGCAAATAACTGATTTATTATACATGCATGCACTGACTCCTGAACTTATCGGGAAGACCAGGGAACAGAAAGAAGGGTTAAGGATTTGTCTGCTGACTTCCAACCTGGGACAGGATTGTCTCCTTACTCTCAGAAGTTCTGAGTTTGCAATCCATTCCCATGACATGCCTGTTACAGTACTGTTGGCAATCAGTCTGCCATCTCAGGTGATTTGAACCAGCAGCCTTCTGAGCTGGAGTAAGATGCACTACTACAATTAACCATAAGCTCTGTGCTAATCTTGTTGATCAGTCCTGCTACTGATCCTAGAAATTAAAAGAAAAAATATACGCACAATGCAAAAAGGCAGCAGACACTAAAATAAAGTCTCTGTAATGTCTTTCAGCGTGCATGGATGCAGCTTATTAGGACAAAAGAAGTAAGTTTGTTTAGGGGATTAATGCTACTGCTCATGATGATGCTGTTGTGATTTTTTTAAATTAAATACATAAATAATAGCAGCATCAACAATAGTAGTAACCCCTTCAGCAAACTACCTTTTTCCCCAAATAAACTACATGCATGCTGACTTTACAGAGAAACTGAGACAAACACTACACACAGAATAATCATATAAGAGATCTGGCCAACACTGCAAGGAGCAGACATTTTTCATTAGGTCCAGTCTGTGAGTTACGGGAAATGATTGGTTGATACCAGTAACGATAGCGGTGGTGGTAGGGTCATTGTCACAGTAGCTTCTAGGCTTTCTTTTTTTTTTGATTATGGATTTGCTAAGTTTTCCCACACCCAAACCAAGCTAAAAATACAAAGAGTGCAGTCAATCATCACTCGCAGTGTGGAATGGCACAGTTGACAGACATTATATGAGAGATGACCTGAGATTTCCAATTACAGCAGGTGATCTGAAATCTTCATATCTGAGCTGTTGCTGACTGACTGACTGACTGACTGACTGACTGACTGACTGACTGACTAATCCTGCTAATCTGAGGTCTGACTGAATCTACATCTGTAAAGATGCCTGCTTGCTTCTGCTGATGTTTGTTGGACTGGTCCTGTTGGTCTCTTCTGCTGATGCTGTCTCCCTGCCTGCTTTTTGCTGCTGCTGCTGCTACTGCTGGGGATTAATGTTGACATAATGCTGATTGCTGTTTGCCTCCTTAGCCAAAATCCTCATCCCTGCTGCTGGTGATTTGAGGTCTGACTGTCTGACAGATCTGTGTTTATGCTGCTGCCTACCTGAGGTCTCACTGCAGTTTGTGGACTGGATCTGGTGCTGCTGGCCACTTCTGCTGATGCTGCCTGTCTGCTGCTTGTGCTACCAGCCTGTTTGCTGCTGCTGCTGCTGATGATGGGGGTGATCATGACCCTCCTTGGCTGCCATCATGAAGGTGTACTACAGACATTGCTGAAGAGGTGCTATAAAAAGTAAGAAAGAGCAGAAGGAAGGTGCTGCTGTCTGCTTCAAATCCTTCCAACTAGAATATCTGCCTGTATTAAGTTTAATATTCACATTTTTCTTAACATTTTCACACAATATCACTATGGCAGAATGACGAGTGTGGGAGATGGTGCAGATGGCAAAAAATTAGTACCCACCTGACAGAACCTTGAAGGACTCCACTATTGGCAGGGAACAGTGAGAATAGGGATCTTCCTGTCCTTACCTTTGCATTATAGGTTCACATGTTGTTACTAGGCTAACTGCCCTTGTGAGCCATTTTAAGCCTAGCTAATTACAACATGTGAAAATCAAAGCCTGCAAATTCTGTCTGTAAGGTGAACACCTTAACCATTATAGGTTCATAGGTGTGTACTAGGCTAATGCCCCTACAGCCTTTACAAGCCTAGCCCATAAAAGTGCCCTGGCATTGTGCCACCGGATGTTAGTTCCCAGTGCCTCTATCAAGCAGAGTCAGTGGAGTGATCCGTGGGGTGAACTTTCCATTTCCCATCCACTCATCAAGATTTCTCTCGAAGAGGGCCACTGAGGTGCTCTGCTTGACATGTATGGGAAGTCTATTCCAGAGCATGGACAGTTTCTGGGTTATGAACCTGTCCCTCCATTATGCCATCCTCCCTACCCCTATAACACCATGTACTATGGTAACAGTTAGGTATATAATCTATTGCAGCTTCATTTACCATTAGATACTCAAATTTATACATAATTCCCTCACTTGATATATTTAATATTGAAAGCTTTAACTAGATGCCAAGATTAAGGTAAGCATCATGGGTAGATATACCTTCATCCAGGGCATCAGTCCCTCTATTAAATAAACACACAATTAACTCTTTTTGCAAATATGTAAATATAATTTTAATCTTTAAAAATATTGTTATTTATATATTATGCATTTACATTTCTGCTTTGTCTTTCTAACTTTCTTGTATAACTGATTTTGACCATATTTTTGACTCAAATGTTTGATTCTCTGTAAACTGTTGTTTTTTTTTTTTCTTCTCCTTGGGTCTCTACTGAAAATGGGCCACAAGCCCAGCTGGACCAACCCGGTTAACAAATGTCAATAAAAAATAAATAAATAAATGTGATTAAGCATACAAGATCTACATGTGACAAGGTTGCGCACTGGGTTATGACATGGAAATGTTTTCACATTTTTGCCAGTATAAGTTCCAGTATCACCCATTACATCACCTGAGGCTGGCTTGCACAATGTTCTTATGAGGTTGATCAGTCTGCATTCTGTGGTAGGACTACAGTCTGCTTCTGGATGAGGTTGCTTTTAATGCTGTTTTGAGAAAGAGCATACATGTGACTTCCTGGTATGCTATTTGGTCCCATAGAATTTGTGTTTCTGACCCTACTGAGGGCTTTGATAATTTCAAATGTAATTTCTGAGGGATTCATCAGAACTTATGATAAGGCCTAATATATGATCCTATTTGACTGATGTAAAGTTATAATTCAGGGCTCCATAACTCCCATTTGAAAAATCCATAGAGATGATATAATTTTTATGAGGCATGGGTTGGTGTATATGATGAATGCCATGGCATTACAGTAGAGAGTCAGTTATCTGAACATCGATTATCTGACATGTCAATTATCCAAATGCAGAGTTCCAAAATTTTCAGGTAGGAAAAAGCATAAAGTCTGAATATGCAAATTTTATACATACTCACTTGTGTGTTTTTTGAGCTTGTACTACAATAATATACTATACTGTTTTGTACTTACAGTATATTTGTTTTGTTTTTCTTGTTTAATGTTAATCAAAACATTTTTAGAAGTTTTTATCCAGCTCAATTATATGTTTGATTATCCGAACAGTTTGATTATCCAAACTACCCTAGGTCCTATTTAGTTCGGAAATTGACTCTCTTCTGTAGCTTGTCAGAATGAAAAGGGTAGGGGTGATGTTTAGCTTAACACAGCTGGCAAGGCTGCTTTTTTTAAGATGATATCTAGTATGCTTTCAGCTCCAGTCGGTGTTTTTACCATCCCATGTGCTCCAGATTGTTAATGTTTATGATGCTTATTCATTTTCAGGTCAAAGCATTAGCTCAGGCATACTTTTCTTTGTTGAAGGAATGATAACTTAATTCAGTGAATACAAAAATGTTTTTTATTATGAGGAGACAAATTTACCAAGGAAGGAAGCAGTCAGGTTCCTGAGGTAACATGGAGTCAGATGTGTGTGTGTGTGTGTGGGGGGGGTGAAAACAAATTATAGTTGCTGATGTTTATTATAAACTGGGTGTACAGTACATGCATTGCCCACAATTTATTTTTATAACCTATGGGTGGACTCATGCATTTTCTAAAATTTATTTTTGTAACCTCAGTTTCAAAGCTTGAGTTAAGAAAAAATAGGTACACCAACTACTTGATCACTGCAGACTGAAATGAGTGAAAAGAGTGTGTGAAATGGGCTAATTTGTTTGAGAATTGAATGCTTTTCCATTCTAGACTTCTATTTTGTTTCACCTGACTAGCAGTATTTAATCAAATGCTTACAAAAGGATGCATTTGGTTCAAGGATCTTAGCTGTACACTTGTTTTGTACATGTTTGTATGTACTCAGGGATGCACAAAGGCTTGGCATGATATGGAAGCATTAGTTTTGAAGGTTTTCACATTACACTAAGCTTTTTTCATTTCAGAGGCTATTTTAACACTAATGTTTACCCCTCAGCACAGAAAGTGGTCTTGTGGGCAAAGCAATATGCTAATGTGACAGAGAACTTGAGTGGCTCATTAGCCATGTGCTCTCCCCCAGAAATGTCTGCAGTTCCCAAATTGCTCAGAAGAGCAATCTCAGAATTTCATTCAGTCAAGTAAAATTTTACTCTAGGAGGAAGAAGAAAAAACATAGTGGTCAACCATTCAGATTTATGGGAGAAAGTAAGTTGAGTAAAGATGTGGGGGTGGGGTGTATGTTAGGGTGTTTTTGTCTGGATGGTCACACTTGGGGGGTTAGGTAGGGAACTGATAATCTGGAAGTGCATTTTGTGTGTGTGTGTGTGTGTGTGTGTGTGTGTGTGTGTGTGTGTGTGTGTGTGTGTGTGTGTGTGTGTGTGTGTGTGTATGCGTGCATGGGTGTTCGAATGCATGTGTGTGAATGGGAATATCTTTGGTAATGCGTTCTATGTACAAGTAGGGAGATCACTAGTACAGTCAGGTCTGACAATGATAGTATTCAATTCAAAGACATGGTAATAAGTTAATAATGAGATCTTTTTCTCACTTTGGCCATACCAGTCTCAGTCACATTGTCTCACCATCACACAATTTGACATTCATGTGTTGGATAATTAGCATATATACTGATCATTTCTTTGATTCTTAGAGGTAGTGTTTAAGCATTTATTTCAGAAAAAAAGAAATGCATATGGTTGTGTGATACTCAATTTGTCGGGCAGGTAAAGTTATACTCGTATTCAGTTAAAGCTGCTGATTGCACAAGTTTGTTTAAGGTATGACTTACAACAAACCTTGAATAATGGTGTGCAGCGTGTTTAATAAGCTGTGCATTTCAGCAATTCCTTTTGTTTTTTTTAACAGAGGTAGCTGTCATTGGTACAGTGAAACTGGTCTTTTGCTACTGTTGACCATTGTATTCAATAAAGGAACATAGGCTTAACCTTATTATTGAGTCTGCTGTGCTGGACATTTGGTTCATGTTTACTTAGGAGGAATGCCACAAAAAGGTTGCATTTGATACTCAGAAACAACATGCTGTAAAAGACAAGACAGAAAACATGGATGCTGTCTTGACAAGGGTGCCTCCTCTAGGCCAGTTATTTTTGGGAATAACTCTTCTACATCATCTGCCAGCCTGACTTCTGAATCCATCAGTGTTACTGACTGCAGATCTGAGACATCATTTATGCATGAGAGTATAGAATCTATCAAAGGAGATATAAGTATAATGCAGAAGATGACAAGTTTAACAACATAATCTGGTGATCCAAGATATTGACTCAAGGGGCTATCTGCAACACAACCAACTCAGGATTCCTTATTCTAGTAGTTGAAGAGCTTTAACCCCCCACCCACCTGTTTTGTCAGCCTCATGAACTGCAATTTATTCCCTATATGCTCTGTTTTTGATGTCATCCAACTTTGCAGATGAGTCTTCTGCCTTGTTTTATAGAGCAATAATCATAGAATCATGGGCAGTAGCCACCCAACTATCAAAATCATTTACTCCTTCAGCCAATCCACTTCAGCTTTAAGGATATAGTCATCTCTCATACTGTTTGATGAATCTTCCCTTGGGACAGTATTTGCCTATCATGCCAATCAGTTGTCACCAGCACCAAGTCATGTTCTTCCATTTCCACCTCACCACTTCCCACCATCTCATATTTAGATGCTTCTGACTGCTTCTTACAGCTAAAAAGTAGAGCAACAACAGCTTCTACAACCATAAAATCTGATGACCAAATATATTTGATTCAAGAGGCTACCAGTAGCACAACCAACTCAGGAAGAAGCAGTGCATATCCTTCAACAGATCCTGCAGAGTGGTTTCCAGTAAGCTCTGCCACAGTGACTTATTGGATATAGAACTGACCAAGCACTTGCTAGAAAAAGTGTGATTCTGACATCTGCCCTGTGTCCAAGATGCAGCATGGCCCAAGGCATTCACATTTCCTTAAAAATCACTTGTTCTGTTCCAATCAAAATGGTGACAAATATTTCTGGAAGTGGCTACTACATAGTTCCTCAAAATAAAAAGTCTGTTTACAGTTTCTTCTACATAATGAGTGGTTTTAATAAGTGGAAGAAAGCAGAAAGTAAACCCATACCCACAAAGACAGTGCAGTTCACAGCAAAACCCTTTTTAAAGTTTGCAGCAGCCAAAAGGAATGTGGCTATATGGACTGAACTCAGAGAAGTAGTAACAGGAAGGAAGCAATACTGTCATGAAGTACTTGCTGTTTTGTCTTTCTTAGCAGAGACAGGACTGGCTCTACATGGCAGGAATGAACTACTTTGCTCAAAGTACTGCAGCAATTTCCTTGGCAGCATTAAACTGATAGCACCATTTTACCCTTTTCTCGCAATGTGTTTTGGAAACCTTGGCAGTCTGAGTGAGAGAAAGCCAACTTACTTATCCTGTATTTCTAAAGAGTTCCTGCAAATTATGGTCATACATGTTAAAAAACTGTTAAGGACATTGGAAAAAACAAATATTTTTCAATTTCTGTTGACTCAGCACCACACATAACTTGAGTTCACAAACTGACCATGATAGTTGGTATGTACTAATGCAGCACTAGTTGAACTTTTTCGACTTTCCTCGTTTCAGTAACTTTTATTGTGTGTACTAGTTTGCATTTGGTAAGTCATTCCCCCAGATTCTCAAAAGCTTGCATGGAGTGCAAGATCGATGCAGGAGCTCAAGCAGGCAATATGTCTGCTGTGCGATCCAGGAACAGCCTGCAGGGGCGTGCACGAGCGCTCCTGCACTAATCTTGCACGGACTAAGCCCTGGTATGCAAATCACCACATTTGCAGGTGAAATACATGCAAATGAGGTGATTTTGCAATCCAGGAAGCTTGCAATAGTCCGTGCAAGACTAGTGCTATCTGCAGAAATGTACTTAGTTAGTAACCGAGTAAATTTCTGCTAAATCCAAAACGGAGGTATGACAGCCCCAAATAAAGGCTGCATGTCATTGAGGAAGCATGCCAATAGCCAAGTGTAAGGCCATTGGCACTGCAAACAATACAAAAAATAAAAAAAAATCTACTTTTATTTTTTTTAGCCGATCTCGGCTGTTTAAGCTCAGGGCAGCGGTGCACAAATGGGATCGGGGGGAAAATAAGAAAATAAATCTAAAATAAGCATTCTAACTAAAATCAGTATTCTGCCATGCAAGTTAATGGCAGACAGAAGACAACCTGGCCAGTGAGTAGTGGTTGCTAAGGGAGTAGGCTCAGTGTGACACATGTAACTATGCATTAGCAGGCAATCCTATGCAAATGAGGGGAAGGATAGTGAATCCCAGTTTTCCCCAGCATGTGTGTCAGGTCCCAACAGTGTAAGAGTATGAATAGCTGGGTGCAATCCTAGGAGGTAGGTGACATCATGGGTGTGTGTGTCAGGCATACTGAAAGCAGATTGGAGCCCTGTGGCTTGGGTTTGCTCCTAGCTTAGCACAGCTAAGCTAGGGAGTGTGTCTAAACCTGCCTAGCACTCTTTACAAAGCGTAAGCATGTGTGAGCACCACGCACCGGGTTTTACAGGAAGAAAAAAGAAGTTAAACCAGGAAATAGCAGCAGCGTGCACATTTGAGCACTCTGTGTGGCGTGCACACGGGCTTAGACAGGGAGGCAATGGGAAGGGGAAACAGCAGTAGGAAGGTATTCAAGGAGAACTAGTGTAGCTGGCAGGTGAAATGTATCAGAATCAGCCAATTACACAGGCAGCAGACTAGCCCAGGCCAGAACACTACTATAAACTAAGCAAACACCATCCCCTCTGCTTTTTCTCACACTCTACACCACCGGTGTAAACAAGTGGGGAACTTTAATGCTCACAACAGCAAAATGTTAGGGGCTGCAATAGCTATCATACAACTTGTGGAAGAGGCTGAGGGTGGTGAGGATGTGAATGCTGCTGAGCAACCCACAGTGAGGAGACAGAGAAGAGTGTACAGACCCAGGGTAACCTACCAAGAGCTACATGAGCTGGAGATAGTGGAGTGCTATAGGGTGGACAGAGACCTCCTACAGCAAATTGCGGAGCTGTGCTGGTCACGCCTGACACACAGAACTAACAGAGGGGAACCCATCCCAGTGGATACCAAGGTCTGTGTAGGCCTAAGAATACCTCCAAAGGCCAGCTGGGGATATGATGGGGATTTCACAGGCATCAGCATCCAGGATACTCCATCAGTTCCTGGATGCCATGTCAGCATATGTCGGTGAGCACATATATTTCCCCAACACCCATGAGGCTTTGGCCAGCAATATGCATTTCTTCCACCAAATAGCAGAATACCCTGAGGTAGTGGGTGCAATAGACTGCACGCACATACACATCAAAGCACCACCCGGTGAGTATCAACCACAAGGGCTTCCCCTCCATCAACTGCCAGGTCGTGTGCGATGCCTAGGACATAATAATGAACATGTGTGCTGGCTGCCCTGGAAGCTATCACGATTCCCACATCTGGCATCTGACACACCTGTACCAGAGATTTCCTAATGGGGACATCCCACACAGTCACCTAGTGAGGGATGCTGGATACACACTGAAGCCATGGCTGATGACACCTATCAGAAATGCACACGCACCCAAACAAGAACTTCATAATGAGGCACACGCACAAACAAGAATAATAATAGAGCATGTGTTTGGGATGCTCACATCATGGTTCTCGTGCCTGGACACATCCAGTGGAGCCTTGCAGTACTCACCAGCTACATGTACCCAAATTGCCCTTGTATGTGCCATGCTACACAAAATGATCCTGCAGAAAGAGCTGCAGCAGGAACAGCAAGGGGCAGAGCCACACAGCCCCCAACCATTGCCAAGGCCTGCAGAGGCACACAGTGACTCAGAGGAGGAACAACCTGAGCCTGCTCCAGTAGGCAGAAGGAGGTGTGCTCAGTATGCCCTGGCCTTGGCAACAAGGCAACACATAACACATACACTGACATGGGAGGGACCCAGGGAATAACACCTCTCTCTGACTCTCACATACAATAAAAGGGGATGCTAAACATTACACTACCTGTGCCTAACCATGTGTAGGGAGTGTACTGTGTGCATCTGACATAGGCAGCCCAGTAGCACCACCCTTAATACTGGGACACCCACAAGGTAAGTGACTCATACATGGCAGTCAGGCGGGGTTCACATACCCAACAACAGTCACTGCCAGCAGGACAGGTGTAGACAAACACAAACAAATGCTGTACTATGGCCTCTGAATGGGGCTTATGGGCAACCTCCCCCACAGGCCTACACAGACAGACTACAGCAGGCCAGGCAGTGGGATGTCAGTTATGAAGACTAGGAAGTCAGAAACTAATATGTAGGTAATTAAAAGTTAAGATCTGTAGTACACTGGTATGCCTCTAGCCAGCACGATAGGTACGACTACAGACTGAAATGGAGTACCTGACATACCAGTACAGTCCTAGCAAATGTGTACAAGTGTCAGGTGTGCCCCCCCATCCTATGTAGACATATAGTAACAGTCAGTTGTGCCCCCCAATCCTGTGTGGGAATGTAGAAATAGTCAGGTGTGCCCTTCCCCCATCCTGCATAGACATATAGTAACAGTCATGTGTGCCCACCCCAATCCTGTGTAGAAATGTAGAAATAGCCAGGTGTGCCCCCCCATCCTACATAGAAATATAGTAACAGTCAGGTGTGCCCCCCAACCTGTGTAGAAATGTAGAAACAGTCAGGTGCCCCCCCCCACAATGCATTAATGTAGCAACAGTCAATGCAAAATGATCGATGGATACCCTGCAGAGACAGCATGCTACCTGTCGGTGTACAACACAAAGGTCAGCACTGCATTACAAACTACCTGGACTTGATCCACACATGCAATACAGACGGCCATATTAGGCATGCTCACACACTTAGAGAAATGAAGGCAATGTCAGTCAACAACATACAGAAAAGTCATACTGGGTATGCTCACACACTTAAACACATGAAAACCATGTCCGCAAACACCAGTGGACCAAACCAGGCAGTTGCAGTTGTTAGTGCAGACACTTGTCAGTATGCACCACTCATGCCTTGCACTCACAGTGGATAGGAATACAGACATATATTTAAGGACAACACACTATAATAAGCCAAAGGTAGAAGGACATAGATGTGTGGAAGAGGGTGACCGTGACAAAGGGCCATCCAGGCCTGTCCCACCCAGCACACAGCCAAAGGGCCCCAAACACATGAGGTGCAGATATCACTCACTGCAGATACTAGCCACCAGTATCTGTCAGTATTACAGACTATGTGGTGCACGTGCCAGCTGTGCAACATGACTGTACAAGGAAGTAGGCATCTAGCAGCTGTATACACGTACCTGTGAAATATGACCCTGTGTGTGTCTGCATGAGGTGTGTCAACCCCTAGATGAACGGATTATGGCCCATGCACACACACTACCCTCCCCATAGCCCTATTATGACAAGCCTGCTGAGGTCATCCAATGTGAAATATACCTTTGGGAGAGCTGTAGCCCAGTAATCTCTGTGGCACATCCCATAACTGCATACTGCTATAGTATGATAAGCTTAGGGGGGAGATCAAATCCCAGACTTGACAACTGTGTGTGTCTGTCCAATATGCACGTACATGCAGACAGTGCACCTCCCCCATGTTCCCCAATGGACATCTTCAACACCTGCGGTGCCATCATATGTGACCCACAAATGACATACCATGCCTGACAACATGCCCTGTATGGACAGATGTCACTGACACCAGGGAATGCCATTAGCATGCTATCAATGTAGGTGCAGGGTAAACCTGTTGCCCATTACCAGTACCCACCACAAGTGAGCAAGACTGGCACATCTGATGATAATCTGTGTTCACAACATGGGCCAGACACCCCAGGTGCAGTTCCACATGTCACTGTACATGCATGTGGGAGGTGTGCACATCCCAGACACCGTCCAAGTTATGGACTAAGGAACACTTACATGGCAAGTAATGCACAGCATTGGCCACACACAATAGTCACCCAGGTGACTGGATGGAAGAGACAATACCCACCTGTGTGGGCAAATGCAGAAACTACAGCCCTGAGCCACAATGCAGACCATTGATGCCACGGTATACCCATCACCTACCCTTGTATAGCCTGCTGGCACAGTCGACCACCACACACCTGTGCAGACATGCACCCATGCATGTCAGTACTGGAACCATGTGTGTTTGTGTGTGTGTTGCATGGTGCGTATGTTTACATCCACACTTGCTACAACCCCCATGGGCATACTGAAGCATGCTGTCTGGTGTCAGACACCTCCTCATACACATGCACCTCTGTATGACCCATTTGGTGCATGTGATACCTGCACAGTGATGTGTTGTGGCAATTCCACTACTGATGACTTGTACTCCTGGTCCTGCCAAGTGTGTCAATGTGTGTGTGTGTCTCTGTGAGAGTGTGGCTGTGTTGACACTGGCACCTGTTCATGCAGACAGGCACATGTACGTCACCTACCATATAGGTACCATAGCCCTGTTGCAGATGTCATTCACCATCACATATATGTTCTGAGGGCTCCACAACACTTAACCCATGTGTCGCATCCAATAACTGCATAGAACTGTGATAGCACTACATAGTCGTCGGGGGTTTGATACCCTGTACTGGTAGGTGTGTGACACAAACATGCTTCAGTTTTACTCTCCCACCTCTTCCTGACATGTCTTTGCCTCTGTCTTCCTCTGCCACTCCCTCTCTGGTGGATGTGGAGACCTACATCTGCTTTGCTTAGGCAGCAGCATGTGTATTTTAAGTGATGCTCATGATCAGCTGATGGCCTCTGCATGAATTGCAGCCCTCCCCTAGCTGATTGCATGCAGAACAGCTGCGGTAACATTCCCATAGCCAATTGCATGAAAACACACTCCAATACCTAGGAACATCATGTTGGTGTTGACCCTTTTCATTCACTGTGAGCAAGAACTAGATCTGTTGTTTGGCAAACAGCATCTCCGATGGATTGGGGATTTACCTCTAACAACATACACTGTGGAAAGAGGGCAACAAACAGGAGGGGAATGTGCCTGACCTGACTACAGACTGTAAGTGCTGCTATACTGCATTTGGAGTAATGTTGGTTTAACAGTGTGTGTGTGTGGATATCGTTGTCCTACATGTCTCAATACCTGCCATGTCAGTTTCATGTTTATGAGGAATCCCCATCTGCAGGGTCATCTGCAGACTGGGCAGTGTGTTGTGCCTTTGGTTTCATGTGTTTCCCATGGAGCATCTCGCTGTGGACTGCAGAAGGTAGTGTGAGGATTGCAGTCTGTAGATCTGAAAGCCATGACAGTTACTGACTTCATATCCCTCATAGGACATATGTTGCAACACACCCCATTACAACAGTAAATGTATGAGGTTATCACAGAAACATGTCAATATTGGCCCTGTGCATGTGCTTCCAGCCACAACTCTGTCAACCTTTGTACATATGTCATGCATGAAGTGGTGCATATGTGCTGTACACCATAATTAGTCTCATCATATCCGATAACAAGCCAGTGATATATCAGACTGCTACACATGTTATGTACAGTAGGGGTTATATTTCATGACATACCCTGGACATTCTGTGGATGTTTGTACAGTACTGAGGTCTGTGTACTTATGGTGAATGTTGACAGTGTGTGCATTGTTAATATGTACCTTAGCCTGTGTACAGACCATGGTAGATGTCTTTGTTCTAGTTCCTGTCCTATCTGATGTTACATGCTGCTCCACTGTAAGGTACCATGTTGGCGTACATGTTTGTAGGGCAATACACACACATGTCCAATACCACAGACAGCCATCAGACCAAACTGTGTAGCAGCCCAGTATAGGTAAGGTCATTCTGTGAGTGGCACATATGAGGATGGTGTTGAACAGATAGTCCGTATACTGTAATATTATGGTAGCTTAACATATGTGGCTGTGTTCACATTGATTGTGGTTATGCACTTTAACACAGGTGTATCTTACCCTGTGCTGTGACATGTCTGTAGACCCTGCTATATATGCAGGTACATGTGCATTCCCCCATAGGAGATGTAGGTCAGTTTTGAGCCAGTCTGCCTGTAGCCTGCACAGTGCATTGTTACATGCCTAGCAGCTTAGTGTACTTACCCAGTGAGATGTCATGTGCAGATACTTGCCAGATGTACTGCTGCCGGGCCTCCCTTAAAACTTATGTATGTCAGACAGAGCAGTGAGATGCTGTACATATGTATGTCAATACCTAGTGGGTAGTATGTGGCCATGGCACCCCTGTACCAGCAGTTATTATGTGTCAGTCCAGACAGGGGTGTGTGAATGCATAACCTATGGTGGCAAATGTATACCAGTCATTATGTGTTATACCCATCTACATGGCTATCTACATCCATATTGTCAGGCATGGTACACATGTTTTGCACTAAGGGGTTATGTGTATACCTCTGGACTGTACTGAGTGTGTCAGAATGTCCACATATATTGGCCAATATCTCTGCTGCAGTCCACAGGGACATTATGTGCTAGCAGCGGTACTTTACTATGATGTCCTTAGGATGTCTGTCAGTAGCCACTGGCACACATGTTATAAGCAGATGTGACCTCCCACACACACCATATCTGTGAAGACAATCCCAATGACAGTAGCAATAGTCTGCTAATATACCTGCTATACATACCTGAGATGCCCTTGCACTACGACTTTGGGACTATAGGGGCTGGGGTAGGGATACACTCCATGTCCAGGACATATGATGGAAATATATGTACATATAATTATCCATATAGCCATTGATATATATATATATATATATGATTACACATGTGTAGTACTTCCAATTACTACTATCATGGCAACCACCTACTATAAATCCCTACATCATGTGGGCATGGTCCCTTTACATTTCCTGTGTGATGGACATCCTTCCTGTGTGTGGGCATCAGTGTTACAGACAGCAGGTAACAATACCTCTTACAGTTGAACCGGCACACTCAGGGCAGCCACATATTTGTAGGAGGTTCAGGAACTACAGACAGAGTGTGAGTAGAGTTGTGCTATGCTTTGTATAGTACTGGTGTTACAGGGTGTGTGTGTACATACTAGTTTACCTTGGAATGCAGTCTGTCTGCATAACTCACAACTATGGGCCTATCTTCTTGCTGGCCAGAGGTATGCCTACCATGTTTTGTCTGTTCACTACACAGGTCCTGTATCAGATATTACACTGGCAGTGTGTGTGTTGAGTGCTATCAGTACATAGCTACATCCATTTCTGTTTCTAACCTCAATTCCCTGACTAAGGGTATATTGCAGACTATCCTGTAACACCAGCAACTTGCTTAGTGTATGGCAACAGTTTTCCACATATGTGCCTGTGTTCCAGCCTCTGTCCTCCACTTACACACCAGGCTTTGCACATATGACATGCTGTTGGTGGTTGTTCTGTAGTGGGCTGTGTGTATATCAAACTGCCATTGCTGCCATCAGTCCACTGCTGTTGTATCCCCCACACATACAGTGGGGCTGGGGCCATATATGTGTGGGCATCACCTACACAATACATGTGCTCCCTTATGCACTCCAGAGGCCAGTGTATGTAACAGTGGTATATGGCCCAGTATTATTGAGTCTGGGGGGGAGCACCATAAATGACCTAGGCTGTTACAAAATGTGGGGGTATCAGGGGTGAGCTGCCTTAAGGTATCTGGATGTACAGTACCATATATGTCACCTATATCTACATTACTTATATGAAGTGGCTTAATACAAGCCTACTGCCTCCTGCCATACAGACTGTTACGTTTATCAGTGTGCTCGTGATGGTGTCAGTTATGCCTTGTTATGTAACAGTTACAACCCATTTGATCACATGACGTCTTTACCACCTAGTTTGTACAGAGTGTAGATAGAGGCTGCTGAACTATACGCCTGCATTACATACTGTTGATTGTTTGGTATCATGTGGCCCAGTCTGACATCACTATTGTACAATTTGAAGGGCTTGGCCTGGACAGCAACAGTTGTGAACCTTTCCAGACTACTGTATTAGTATAACTGTTTTACAGTTGCATTACTCTGTTTATATGGATGTCAGTGCCTGAACAGCTATATGACATGGCATATAGAGCTGTAAGAGTACACAATTAAAGGTTTTCCATTTCTGCAAGCCTGTGTGTGGTGTTTTTCCTATGACCTCTCTGTGTGTATATGTTGCAGCAACAATTGTCATTTGTATGGGTGGCCCATACAGTGTCCAGTTGTTCAGGTGTTAACTGTAGGCATAGTGGCTGTTCCATATTGTGTGCACCTTCTACATATGTATCTTACTGTACATATATCTGCGTGTGTATGTGTAGTCACATGTATATCCGTATAAGGCGGAGCTGTGGATGAGGGTAAGGTAGTCCACATAGCCTATCTGGACCTTGCCAAGGCCTTCGACACCATCCCCCAATCTGGAATCATAGATAAACTTACTAAGCTGGGAATTAATCCCTACGTCACTCAATG